>NC_044323.1:49876845-50176845 GCF_007399415.2 Gopherus evgoodei
TCCTACTGCATTCCTAGCAAATATAATCTCTACCCTAGACTGATTTTCAAATTAGATTGAACTATTGCATTACTGTCAAGTTTATTCACTGTTAATCTTCAAGAGTTCAAACTGAGGGAATACCAGATGAGGGACCTATTCGTGGCAGCTATGCAGATGAGATCTTTATTTTGCGAACTTAAATTCTCCCTTGCAGATGACTATAATACTGGTCAATGCAATACACTGTCACTTCAAAAATTCCTGTTATCACAAGGGCCCCATTTTAGGAAAGCATTTAAGCACATGCTTAGCTTAAACAGGCGCTTAAAGTGCTTTCCTGGATACAGATGCTTTTCTGAATCAGGAGCTAGTTCAGATACATATTATTAATGATAATATGAAACATCTGCATAAAAATTTGAAATCTAGGACCAGATTCTCAGTTAGTGTAAATCAACATAGCTCTCCAAGTCACTGGAGCTATGCCAGTTTATACTAGGTAATGATCTGGCCCTAGCTTTCTAAATTATTATAGTCTCAAGAATAGATCTTAATAGGAAAATACTAAGTCATCTACATACCTCTTCACCTTTTTCTCCACTTTCTCCTTTTTGAGAATCACCCTGTCAGGAACAATGGAACCCAATTAAAATCTGCAGCACCGTTTTACCAAACATTACCAAATTAGAACCAAGATATACGGACTGAAAATCAACACCAATTTTAACTTAAAGGGCTCCAACTTCTCTTCTACAACGAAGCATAGTCAGTGCAAACTTTGACAACACAGAAAACTCAAGCACAGTTATTAGATGTCTGGGATCTTAGGCAGAGGTGAAAGTAAGCCGGTACAGTCCGGTATGACGTACCGGCAAGAGCCGGTACACCATGCCAGAGCAGACCAGCTTCCCCAGGCCAGTGATTTAAAGGGCCTGGGGCTCTGGTTGCCGCAGGGAGCCCCAGGACCTTTAAATCACCACTGGAGTCCTGTTGCTGGAGCCCTGGCGGCGACCCAGGGCTACAGCGGTGATACAACTACGGCAGAGGAGCCCCGGGCCCTTTAAATCGCTGGAGCCACCCGTGGGGCTCCTGGCTGCTACCGCTATCCCAAGGCTTGGGGCTCTGTCAGAGATCTAAAGGGCCCGGGGCTCCACTGAGGTAGTGGGGGCTGGGAGACCTTGTCCCTTTAAATCACTGCCGGAGCCCTAGGCTGCTGCTGTTACCCCGGGGCCTCTGGCAGCAGGGCTCAGGCAGCGATTTAAATGGCTCCGGACTCTGCTGCGGTAGTGGCAGCTGGAGCCCCAGGGCCTTTAAATCTCACCCTAGCCCTGGGGCTCCTAGAAGCCTCTGCAGCTGGTAGCTCCAGGGGCGATTTAAAGGGCCTGGGGCTCCCAGCTGCCACTACCACAGCCAGAAGCCCGGGCCCTTTTAATCAAGATTTAAAGGATCCGAGGATTTAAAGGCCCCGCCTCATCTGGTTGAGAACCTGCCTCTTCCGGTTGAGGCCCCAGCCCCTGCTCAGGACTCCCGAGTACCGGTAAGTCCTATAAGTTACTTTCACCCCTGATCCTAGGCCCCAGTCCTGCAAACTGTTCCTAATAAACAAATCCCAGAGGCCACACAGAGCCTCATTGACTTTAATACAGCTCCACAAAGGTGCAGGGGTCTGCCTGCAGAGAAGAGCTTGAAGAACTTTGGCGTCCTAATTTGTTCAATCTGATAAGGATTTAGATTCAAATACTATCCTTGTATGCAGCTCTGATAGATTTCATCAGGATCCTTTGAGGGCAGAATTCCATGCTTGAATATTGATTTATGGCATGTTGTACTGTACCTTTTCTCTGCTTTCCTCATTTGCATAGTTTGAATAAAACTAAAAGAAATTGGCATTCATTTTAAACAGAAAACTCTGTCAATTTACCTTGTCTCCTTTTGGTCCTTGCTCACCTTTATCCCCTTTGCTACCAAGTCTTCCCTTAAACAAAACAGGAAAATATTATGAACATCCTAATTATATGTTTCTGGTTTCTTTAAAACTGGACCAGGAAGGAAGTCAACAATGGCAAAGGGAAAGGTTTAGGTAAAAATTCTACAGTAAAGCAGAGAGAGAAAGAAGAGAAGGAGCTTGGACAGGCATAAGACTGTTTTCATTAATCTGATAAAGTTCCTTGCTCAGTATTGGAAGACATGATTCTGGCTGTGATTCTTTACCCATGCCCAGTGTAAATATGTTTTCCATCTTCAACATTAGCAAAACAGAATCCAAGTAAACCTAATGAACTAAGGTGCAACAGAAAACATAACACACTTCCTCGCTGCTACCTTTCGGAGACATTCCAGTCATTTTTTTGCTAGTATTGTCACATAAAGAATATGAATTGGTTGTCTCTTCTCATAATATGTTTTACTGAACAGATTAATGCAACATTCTGCAGCTCTAAGGCCAAGAATTTTTCCCACCACCTTCCTGGTCCATGAAACCAAGTGTGATGTGGCTTGTACAAAGGGTTGGGCTGGAAAAGGAAGCTGAGGTCCTGGGATTCTTGTTACATACTGTACTGCGATCTAATAATTTTGGACAAATTAACTTAAAAGTCTTAGACATTAACTTCTGACTAGAGACTACAAAAAAGTGCAGGAAAGCTCATTTCTGGACTTGTGTTACCCAGCAGTAGTAGGGGATGGTAGGCCTGCTGCCATATTCTGGTTCCACCAGGGGCTGGCCAGTTAGTCCAGTGGATAAGGTATGGTGTAGCCTATGAGACGGTCTAGGTTAAGAAATAAGTAAAAACAGTGCTAACTGGCACTTTTCACAAGTTGGACATGAAAACCCTAGTATCCTAGACAGCATTCTTTCTCATTCATTATAAATAAATGTTTATTAGTTTCAGGCTGTGAAACAGATATTGCTAGACATCTACTGTGTGTTTTGTTAGCCTAAACAGTCACTGCATTCTCAATATCCAACTAAATAGTTTAGAAAGTACTTTCTGGTCAGCTGAGAAACTAAAACCAAATTCTTTTTTGATTCTATTAACTAGAATTGCTCCAGGTCTACATTTGATTCTATAAGACAGAATTGCTCCAGCTCTAAATTTGCATCTGTTCTATAAAGTACATAAAAGGCATGATTAAAAGCTACATCGGGGTCAGCAACCTTTCAGAAATGGTGTGCCAAGTCTTCATTTATTCACTCTAATTTAAGGTTTTGTGTGCCAGTAATATATTTTAATGTTTTTAGAAGGTCTCTTTCTATAAGTCTATAATATATAACTAAACTATTGTTGTATGTAAAGTAAATAAGGTTTTTAAAATGTTTAAGAAGCTTCATATAAAATTAAATTAAAATGCAGAGCCCCCTGGGCCGGTGGCCAGGACCCGGGCAGTGTGAGTGCCACTGAAAATCAACTTGCATGCTGCCTTTGCCATGCATACCATAGGTTGCCTACCCCTGAGCTACATAAATATTGTATTTGGTAAACTGAACTGATTCTCAGTTTTACAGAATACCTTGACAATCCCAAGCATCATCTTTTTGTTGGCCAAATATATCTTTAAGTGCTTCATCATCTGACTGACATGGCATCCGGCTAAGATTAGGCAGAAGAGCTATAATATTATGCTGTGACTTTACAGCCGATCACTCAGCCTACAACATTAAGGTTTTCCAGGTCACTCAGACACCAACTGCATCTGTTAGCCATGGAGAAGCCAGCTACCACAGAAAGATGGAATAAGAAACAGAGATATTTGCTTGAGCAGCAAAGCTCAGCTCTGACTTTGGATTCAAATTGCCCCAAAGCCTGCGGTGCTCAGGTTCAGACTTTTGGCTTCTACCCATTTCTATGTTAAATCTTTGCAATATCCTTCTACGTTGGAGGAGACTGGCTGTGGGCATATGTAGCATAGAGGCCCTGATAGCCTTCCATCACAACTAGGGTTTCTTGATTTGTGCTTCAAAATCAGGTACCAATTTAGCCAACCTAGATTTCAGCATAGTATATGGGTTCTTTTTTTTTGTTTTTTTGAAACATCACTAAGAAGATTCTCTGTTTGGAGGTTTCAGGCCTTCATTAGGGTATTTGAAATCTGTAATTTCAAAAACCATAGAAACAAAATTAAACATTTACATTACAGCATATGGAAGGCTGAGATCTTGCTTTCATACAAATTGTAACCATTTTAAAAGACTGTGCTGGCAAACATCCATAATGTTCTGCCTGTTTAGAATTCATATTTCTGAAGCTTCCTAACAAAAAATATATATACTTACAGAAGGGCCGGGTGGTCCCTGGTCTCCCTTTTGACACTCACAGGACTTCCGCTCACACTATAGGGTTAATAGAAATATTTTAGAAAAATATTCAAATTTAGTATTTCAAATTTTAGAAGCACTTTTAAATCAGTATTTTTGGCTACGACATGAGCTAGCTGAAGCACAACAGTCAAGCAGTCAGAAAACAAATTGTCTTATAAAATGAGCCTTCCTGTAACAAACCATACGCCAATGCACTGCACTGCACCATTCTACACTGCACAATCTCAATTAAAATAATCCCTTAAATCTGTTCCATCTCAGTCTTTGTTTTGCACATACTGTATTACAAATATTTTGAAAAATGTTTTTCTTAATAGCCAAATCTGTTATGCAATATAAACATTTCAGGTAGTGGATACATAGCATGTAACGTTACCCACCAATTTTGGACATGAATCTCAATTTTGAGGCAAGTAGATTGCCACATTTTATGAGACAGGTAAGTAATTTATATCCAGAATAGCCCCATTATCCTTTCAAAGGAAAAGTTTCTTAAATTGTAAAACTGAATATCACCCATTAATGAGCAGTGTTTGGGATTTATGGTGAGAAGGGCTGGAAGGAATGGATGAGAGTTAATATAAAAGTCACCATATTTCTATACAAATAATAGAGCCAGATTTTGTCACCCTTATTTAGATTGGATAGCACCTTACTCCTCAAGTAGTCCCATCCATTCCAATAATTCTGCTTAAGGAGTACTACTCAGTGTAAGTAAAGGTAGAAGAATCTGGCCCAACAATTCATATAAAAACTGTCTGATTTCTGACACACTGGTTTTTGAGAGAATTCTTCTTCTGTTCTGTGAGGAAATAAAAACATAGCACTACTACATTTGTATTCAGATATCAGTAGTGAAGGAAATGGTACAGCCTTGATGTGCTGATTAAAACATGTTACACTGATATACTGATAGTAGTCAAATCTTGTAACACTTACCCGCTTGTTAAATAAGGCAACCTGGGAAGAAAAAGAAGAAGAAAAATATATTCTCTTGTAAAATATACCAGTTTATTAATTTAACCAAGGTGTTTCCTATAAAATATATTGTTTCCAAATACCATTCCAAGAATAGTAAATTAAGTGAATGGTTCAACCTATTAAGTAAATGGTTCAACCCTTTACACTGATGAACACTTAGTAGGCTTATTCATGCCATATTCACTGAGAGAGACGTGTAGCATCATAGGAACATATCCTGACAGTTTCATAAGTTCCAAAAGCAGATGAATTACCAGCGTTTTGCTGTGTAGCTTCTCTTAGGGTATGTCTTACATTGCAGCTTGGAGCAGATACACAGGCAGACACTAGCTCTGCACAAGCTAATGTACTGAGGCAGCCCCAAAAACTCTGTTTTCTAGGGGGCCATCAAAGATCTTATATTTCTTTGCTTAAATTTCCTTAAATCACCGTGACTCTGATCCTATCCACCCTCTAGAGGGAGTTACTCATATCCAGCAGGAGGAGAATAGGTCCCACAGAATGGCTGGAGGAGGTGTGGAACTTTCAGCTGCATATACTGATGCCTAGGAATATGTACTGAAAAAATGTGTATAATGTAGCACCAGCCAGGAAGATACCACCAATGGGCTAGCAATAGTATGTAACATCTAGTCAGAATCTTTACCTTGGAAAAGTAGCAAAGATAAGAAGGACAAAGAGTCAAAATGCGAATAGCTAAACTGAGATCTTGGTTCATTGCACAATGTATGACGAGATCATGAAAATGCATCAGTTAATAAAGAGAGCTACTCCAGATTTATACCAGTGTAACTCAGAGAGGAATTTGGCCCATTGCATATTGATTAAAATATACGATATAATGGATTTGATTTTAAAATGTTTGTTCTATAAATATGTCAAAGGCCATCTATCTAACACAGGGCAAGACATAAATTAGTAAAACTCTTACAGTTGCCTTTTACCAATTGCCATCAGTATTTGAGACGTCTCCAGATGTTTTCTTAATTGCACAGCTTGTCCATGTGCTTTTATACATATGTGATAACTAGTCACTATATCTGGTTTTAAAACTTTCCAAACTAGTTTTAACATGCTATTAGAGTGACTTAGTGAAATATAAACATTAAGAAAACCCTTACAATATTTCTTCTTGTGTAATTACTGAAAAGCTAAATTAATTCTAAGCATGTTTTCCCCTTATTTATCTTAGCTTATTGTTTACAGCCTCTTATCCTACGTGAAAATACTTTCAGTAGCCTTGAAAAGAAGTTCCACAGTAGCCTATCTAAACTCTTTGACTATTTCGCCAGAGCTCACAAGTCAGTGCCACTAATTCCAGCCCACACCAGCTTCATAACTGTGCTGGTATTTACTGTCAGCTATTAAAACAATTTTGGACATACTGCTTACTGTATGTGTGCACTACATTGGATTTTTTAGTGTGCTTTCTAAATGAGAACAGTAGGAGACTTACACTGCTTTTAAGTTGTGATCCAATGCCTACTGAAGTGAGTAAAAAACTTCCATTGTCTTCAATGGGCAATGGATCAGGCCCTTAGCATGTGCTTGTGAATAATCTAATTCACTTCAATGGAATTACACACAATACATAAAGTTATGTATATATATAATTCTTTGCAGCATCAGGGTTTTAGTCTCCATACTTTTGTGTGTGATTTTGTATAATTAGATCAAAATCAAAATGTTGATTGACATGATGTCAAAATTACTAGTAACAACATAAAAATTACAGGACTGGGGCTTTAGCGTGCAAGCATTTTGGAATAGAAGGCTATTTTGGCAGCACAGATAGCTCTGCAAGGATGGTGTTAGAATTTGGTGATCTAAGTACAGCACAATTCCTTGAAAACTAGGAGGCACACTGGAATTATAAGTAACTATCCCCTAAGTGTACCGAGGAATGGCACAAAATTCTGCTTTGCCCCACATGTTGTTTGACTGAAGGTTGGGTCTGTGAATTGAACTGGATTCATGCTGCCTCAGATCTTTTTCACAGCTGAACCACTCCATCTATTCCTGCAACATTGCTTAACCTTAAGTATTCAAAAGCCATCATGAGACAGGTCCTAAAATATCATCAGATTGTTTTAAAAATCATTCGATTTAAAAAAAAAGTTGGCTTTTTTATTTGCTGTTTGGTTTTTGAACTTTTCAGGTACGCTCATGTAATGTCTTCAAATTTTTCTCTGCAACCAGGAGGGCTAGAAATTTAAGAAAGAAAATAAGAGTCTACCTTATTTTCAGATTAATATGTGTCTATATCGTCATCAACAACAAAATCTGCCACTGAGAAAAGGGAAGAGAAATGTAACCATTCACAGTTACTTACCAATTGCTCTTTTATTTTCTCTGAGAGATTAGGATCATTTAGGATTAGAACAGGTTCACTAGGAGAATTCCCAGATATCAAATGTAGGTTTGATTTATTGGCCTTTTTACTAGACAGTCCAATGGTAATGAATGATATTCCAAGATCTCTGGCTGCTGCAGATATCCCCTGGACATCAGGACTCTTTGGATGGTCAATACCATCAGTCAACAACAAAGCCACTTTTACACTTCCCTTACGACCTTCAGTTTTAAACAGTTGAGTGGCATTGGAAATTGCATAATAGGAATAGGTGCCATGCCCAATATAGTTCATTTTCGTGACTTCCTGCTTAAAGTTATTTAGGTCTTTCCAGGCTACAAAGGGATGGTCAATTTTGACTGTACTGCTGAACTGCATGATTGCCAGTTTAACATCATACTTCTGGAATTTACTAGGTTTTATTAGGAAAACTTTGTCACTTAAGTTGTTAACAAAATCTTTCTGCTCACTGAACAATGCATTTTTTGCACTTTCAGAACTGTCCAGGATAAAGACCATGTCAATGAAGCACACAGGATCTGTAATGGAACGAGAAAGTTACAATAATAATTCTGTTTTAAGGGTATATACCTGCTTCCAAAATTTTAAATTAAGGAAGCCACTGCAACATTCCCAAACCTCCCCCATCATTTCTTTTTAGGAGGCAGAGACAAATTCAGCTCTATAGTACTTCATTAGCCCATATTTCAGATTGTAGGTCACACTTACATCACAGATTATTTTTATCATAGTAATATTAAATCAAAATATAAATTTTCTGACAGCAAATTCAATATGAAAAATAGTTGTTCAATTTCTCATAATGTGTATCATTCAGAAGTGATATATATTTTAATGAAAAGAATAGATCACATTACAATACGATGTAGACATGAAATGTGCAGCTATATATTCCAGGACTTATTAGCAAACACAAAACAAAACAAAACAAAACAAACAAAAAATAATCCCACACGTATAATTTCTCATTTCCTTGGAAATTATCCTGGAAAGCTTCTAGGAAACATTTTATACAGCTTATTGCAATTTCTAAGAGAAAGGTTTTACCCTGAAAATCATCTTTTCTTGCAAGAGGATTTGGCTTTTGTCCCTTCTTTCTGTTTTGTCCATAGGTTACATGATCTGTTGCGACAGCCAAAAATAAAAGGCAAAAGGCAAAATGTTTTTTCCACATAGTGACTGTGATCCAAAATCAGATGACTTACTATTCCTATTAACAGAAAACAAAATATCTATTAACGCTTCAATAATAAAATTCATAAACATATATTTTGTATATATAGAACAAAATTTTGTACTGCGCATCTTTCAGTTTCTAGATACAGTATCTCAGAAAGATTTACTGAGGAAGAAGTTAAAACAAAATAATTCTTTGCCCAAGTAGGAAAACACAGCAGCCACTGCAGTGTCAGCTATAGTTCACACATCCTTGGACACTATATTCTGTTTTACTAAGAAAAAACGTGGGATAGGACAAACAAAATGTTCCCTACTCTTTGTAAAAATATTCACTGCTATCTTTATCTTTCATTTGGACATCCAACTGAGATGGTTAAATAGGACCTCAGTTAATATATAATTATCATCCCATTTAAATGATAATAACAGAAATATTACAGAAAGCACTGATTATATGTTTGCTTCTGCAGATCCAAAAGTCCACTTGCTTAACAATATGCAGGAACTTGTTTTTCATGTCTCTAAATTGCACTTTTACACACAGATATAGTAAAAAGATGTTAAAAGTCCATTATGTAATTTTTTTTAATAAAGGCAATAGTTTACCAGTGAAATTCTGCAACTTAATATTTTATCACTTATTTCTAAAAGGATGGATACAATGTTATTTATAAAAATACCATTATGGGATCGTATCTATGATATCTGATGGTAAACTGAATATATCATTAAAAAATTTCCTTCAATCAGTGTTAACTAATTTCCGCAATGCACTGATAGCTGTTAAACCTCAATTACGGAAAAGGTCTTCAATTTAGAGCAATTCATTTTAATCATGAACACTAAAGATTACGTGCTAGTACATAATTGTATAATAAAAGTCCTTGTTAAATATTAATTTTGAACTCCATTCAGTACCTACACATTTAAAATCATTTATGTATTCTTCTGAGAAGATAAAAGGGAAAATGCACAAAACAAAACAATAATAGAATGACTAGAATTATAATAAGCAATAAGCTTCACAGTCAGTTTTACAAGGTTTCTGTTCAAGTCTCAGATGAGTTTATTTCAATTTGATAAAGAGTTCTAAACTGTTTATGACTTACCTTATAAATCAAGCAAACAGCAAGTTGGGGATTAAAAAAACTGTAAATAAATGTGAAATACATTTCTGTTTAAGAAAATAAGGCAATTTCTAAATAAATAATCTGTCCAGTTGTAAATAAGAGTTACCTTGCATCTAGATCTTTCATGGTCCTTTATTCATGTTTTGTTTGTCAAAACTGAATCCAGAGTGGCCAGGCATTTAGCCAGCATTACAGATCTGGGTGGGAATAGTTTAAAGGGACACTGTCCTATGAACATGTTAAAGTCTTACAAGTTATTTGAAGACCAGTTTGAGTGTTTTTTTTGTTTTCCATATGTAACCCTTCTGCCAGGCCGAACTGATAGCAGCAAGGGCAGGGTTCAATACATAGGGGTCCCTTCCCTACAGCGTAATACAAAACCAGCTCAAGCCCCCACTGGGAAAATCTTACACACACCCCGGGTGCTTCGAAGAGGCAATACTTCCCCTCTCGCAAGTGCAGAGTCTCGGTGTAGCAGAAAAGGTTTAATTACATGAGATAAACAACAAGCATTAAATTGGGAAAACATCTCAACTAGAGTTCATAGACCAAACCATGAGCAAAGACCCACCACAGGAAATTGGGCCATGTCCTTTTCCCTGGACTCTTGAGTCTAGCAATCCCCAAATCACCCCAAGACTCCAAAGTCCAATACCTCAAATGTCCCTAGAGTCCAGCAACCCAAAGATTACCCACAGTCCCAAAAGTCTCACAATCCAAAAGTCTCTGTCCCGGGTCAGTGCAGCCTCAGAGTTCAAGACTCTCTCTGCAGAGGTCACCCCCTCCAGCCTGAGTAGAAAGTGGCACCTTACGTGGTCTGGGGCCAACTGCCCTGCCTCTCCGTGGGGTTCTGCTTCCGTCTTCTCCACGAACGGCTCCTCTCTACCAGCCACTCCACTCTGCTCCTCCAGCCGTCCTCAGAAACTGCTCCGCTCCGCCAGCTGCTCTGCTCCACTAGCCGTCGCGTGATCCGCTCCAGCCGTCCCCGCAAACTGCTCGGCTCCACTCACTCCCTGGGCTGCTCCACCCATCCCACAGCTGCTCCACTCTGCCAGCTGCTCTGCTCCACCACCTGTCCTGTTATCCACTCCAGCCGTCCCCACAAACTGCTCGGCTCCACTCACCCAGTGGCTCCACAAACTGCTCCACTCCACTCTGCCAGCTGCTCTGCTCTGCAGTGAGCTTCAGGCTCCCCCACTAGTTAGCACAGTACTCACTGCTCTCAGCTCAGCAATTCCAGCTCTTTAGTGATTTCAGCTCACAGTAGGGGAGCCTCAGTGCTAGTGCACCACTAGCCCAAAGTGAGTTCAGCTCAGTAAGCTGTATCTAGATTCTTAACAGACTCAAAAATCAACTCTGATATTCCACAGTGAAGAGGAGTAGGTGGAACTGGTGCTTCTGGCTCACACAAGGCACCTACACCACCAGGTACAGATACCTATCCCCAACCTCTCTCAATTCACTGGGTTTTGGAACCCATGTCCCTTGTCTAGCAAGTGCTATTTAGTTGATAGTGAAACCCTTTATCATAAAACAGTTTCGTAGTTCCTCATTTACTTAATCAGGGTGACAACACTTTATTTCTCCAACTCCAATAACAAAGAAATTGGGGATCCCACAGCTGTGACAGTAACCATTTTAGGCTGCCGTGGGCTATGCTAGACGGAGTGGGTGTGCCTAAGCAAACATGATCAGCCTCTGAAATTCTTTTCCATACTCACCATAATTCACCACCAGATGTCAGGATAGAGCTCATCCTGACTCTGCTTACACACAATTGAAGTTTTATATAGAAATACTAATAATCAATTACCTGTAATGATAATGATCAGTTATCCATATCTGTATCTTTGCCTTTTTCTGCTATGCCTCTCCCCTCCTCTGTGCTGATGTATGGAAAAGCACCTGTTGTAAGTGCCAGGTAGAATAGAGCCCCAAAACAATACAGTTTTGTGTTCCATAATATCTTGCATGCAAATTGTATGTTACAGAGAAAAATTAGACAGTTAAATAAAAAACAACTGAGGAAAAGAGATATTATAGACGCATATCTTTTAAGGCAGGAAGATAGCATTCTGATCAGTTAGCATGAACACCTGTACAAACAAGTTTATAGAATTTCACCAGTATTTTCTACAGAGTCCCATAACTTGTGGATGAAAGTTTTGGAAAGACATTCAGTTAATGATTACAAGCGGTGGAGAATTTACCATATCCCTTTAACCTGTTCAATGGTTAATTACCCTCATTGAAAAATGTGCACGTTATTTCCAGCTACAAATTTTCAAGCTTCATCTTGCAGCTATTGTATCTTATGTATTTATCTGCTAGACGAAAGAGCCCTCTATTTCTAGCATTTATCCTTGGGCAGGTACTTAACAATAGAGCTGTTCGGAAAAATCTCTTCTTTTTTTTCCACAGAAAATTTCAACTTTTCAGTGAAACTTTTTTCAACTTTTCATCCAAAAACTGAAATGTTTTGATTCAAAGCCTGATGAGATTTTTAGTTTAGACACCTTGTGCTCTCATTCTCCTCTATGGACTGGGCTCTCAAGCTGGACTACATCTTCCATGATGTAACACTTTCTCCCTTCTTAGTGAGGGGAGAGGTTCCATGATAGGAGTCCCTTTTCTTTTATAAACTAAATAGATTGTGCTCCTAAAGTATCTCATTGCAAGTTATGTTTTCTAAACCTCAGATCATTCTGGTAGCTTATTCCTGAGCCCTCTCCATTATTTCAACATCCCTTTTAAACTATAGACACCAGAACTGGACACAGTATTCCAGCAATGGCATCACCCACTGTAGTCCACTGGGGGGGCGTGGCTCCTCCCCTTTCGCATCTGTGGGCGGCCAATCCGCCCCACTACGTCTCCGGGGGTTGCCTGATGTGGGGAATCAGCAGGGCAACGGGAGACGTGAGCTTGGCCTGTGATTAGGGCCAAACAACAAACACCATTACGGAGCCCCAGCCCCTGGTCGGGGTGGGGCAGCAAAGCATCTCGGGCTCAGGCCTATAGTTAGGCTTGGCAGCAAACAGTCAATTAGCCCAGACCCTTGATCAGGGCAGGGCAGTAGAGAGTCTGAAGGCTCAGGCCTGCACTCAGGCTGAGCAGCAAACAGTTGGCCTCCTAGCAACTGGTGGAGGGCCAACAAACGCAAGCTTCTTGCCTAAGAGACGGGGAGACTGCCACCCACGGATTGGGGTGGCAGGCTGGACACAGATCCACCCATTCCACTGTGTCCTGGTCCAGAGCCCTAGCAGTGGTAGAGCGGTCTGCCACCGGGACAGCGGGGATCCAGACCCCAACACGCTGACTCACTTGCTGTCAGTTTTGCAGCCAGATAGGGGTCGGCTACCTCTGGGTCACTTCCAAACTCCCCTTCATGGTGTACCTGGCTCTGTAGAGGGTAGTCCTGGTCATCGGGGAAGAAGGCCTCTGTTAGGGCTTGCAGCTCCTCCGTGCTTGGGTCAGTAAATTTTGCCCAAGGGTTGAACTTTGAATTGGACAGTCTGAGAGACTGTGCTCTTTTTATGGCTGGACTGAGAGGAAACTGAGGCAGGTGCTCCTATTGTGCCATGGCTTGATGCAATAGGGTGCCCCAGTTGAGCCTGTCCCATGACAGGCCCAGCATAACTAAATTTATGGTCAAATAAAGAATTAAGGTATATTCAAACATCCTGAGCTTCAGATATGCACACAGCTCCCATCGACTTCAGTAGGAACAGTGTATGGGTACTGAAGGTAAGAATTTGGTCCATTGTTAATCCATTTACAGGATATTTTAAAAGTCTATGGAGTTAAGTATGGGTATGGATTCTCTCCAGATGTTTCCGGCTTCTTAGCTTTCTAGGAGTATGTCTACACTATGGGATTATTCCGATTTTACAGAAACTGGTTTTTTAAAACAGATTGTATAAAGTCGAGTGCACACAGCCACACTAAGCACCTTAATTCAGTGGTGTGCATCCATGTACCGAGGCTAGTGTCAGTTTCCAGAGCGTTGAACTGTGGGTAGCTATCCCATAGTTCCCACAGTCTTCCCTGCCCATTGGAATTCTGGGTTGAGATCCCCGTGCCTGATGGGGCAAAAAACATTATTGCAGGTGGTTCTTGGTACAGCCGCACCCCTCCCTCCGTGCAAGTAGCAGACAATCGTTGTGCGCCTTTTTCCCTGGGTGCACTGTGCAGACGCCATAGCACGGCAAGCATGGACCCTGCTCAGCTCAAGACAGCCATCATGGACATTGTAAACACTTCGTGCATTCTCGTGCAGTCAATGCTGAACGAGGACCTGCAAAACCAGTCGAGGAGGAGGCGGCTACGGCAGCGTGGCGATAAGGACATGGACACAGAATTCTCTCAAATCGCGGGCCCCTGCGCTTTGGAGATCATGCTGGTAATGGGGCAGATCTAGCCATTAAACACCGATTTTGGGCCCGGGAAACAAGCACAGACTGGTGGGACCGCATAGCGTTGCAGGTGTGGGACAATTCCCAGTGGCTGCAAAACTTTCGCATTCTTAAGGGCACTTTCTTGGAACTTTGTGACTTGCTTTCCCCTGCCCTGAAACGCCAGAATACCAAGATGAGAGCAGCCCTCACAGTTGAGAAGCGAGTGGCGATAGCCCTCTGGAAGCTTGCAACGCCAGACAGCTACAGGTCAGTCAGGAATCAATTTGGAGTGGGAAAATCTACTGTGGGGGTTGCTGTGATGCAAGTAGCCAAAGCAATCATTAAGCTGCTGCTACGAAAGGTTGTGACTCTGGGAAACGTGCAAGTCATAGTGGATGGCTTTGCTGCAATGGGATTCCCTAACTGTGATGGGGCGATAGATGGAACCATATCCCTATCTTGGCACCGGAGCACCAGGGCACCCAGTACATAAATCGAAAAGGGTACTTTTCCGTGGTGCTGCAAGCACTGGTGGATCACAAGGGACGTTTCACCAACATCCACGTGGGATGGCCGGGAAGGGTTCATGATGCTTGCATCTTCAGGAACACTACTCTGTTTAAACTGCTGCAGCAAGGGAATTACTTCCCAGACCAGAAATTAACAGTTGGGGATGTTGAAATGCCTGTAATTATCCTGGGGGATCCAGCCTACCCCTTGATGCCATGGCTCATGAAGCCATATACAGGCAGCCTGGACAGTAGTCAGGAGTTGTTCAACTACAGGCTGAGCAAGTGCAGAATGATGGTAGAATGTGCATTTGGCCGTTTAAAGGTGCGCTGGTGCACATTACTGACTCGCTCAGACCTCAGACAAACCAATGTCCCTATTGTTATTGCTGCTTGCTCTGTGCTCCACAATCTCTGTGAGAGTAAGGGAGAGACCTTTATGGCGGGCTGGGAGGCTGAGGCAAATCACTTGGCCACTGATTACGTGCAGCCAGACACCAGGGCGATTAGAAGAGCACACCAGGAAGCGGTGCGCATCAGAGAATCTTTGAAAACCAGTTTCATCACGGGCCAGGGTATGGTGTGACTGTTGTGTTTGTTTCTCCTTATGAAATCCCCCACCCCCTTGATTGACTCATTCTCTGTAAGCCACCCACCCTCCCCCTTCAATTACCGCTTGCTTCCTAAGGAAATAAAATCACTCTCGTTTAAAAATCATGTATTCTTTATTAATTAATTATAAAAAGAGGGTGAGAACTGACAAGGTAGCCCTGGTGGTGTTTGGGAGGAAGATAGGAGGGAAGGAAAAGGCCACTAAAAAAATTTCAAAATGATGACAGCCTTTTGGTTGGGCTGTCCACTGGGGTGGAATGGGCAGGTGCACAGAGCCTCCCTCCACGCGTTCTTTGTCGTCTGGTGGGTGAGGAGGCTAAGGAACATGGTGAGGGAGGAGGGCGGTTATACAGGGGCTGCAGCGGCACTCTGTGATCCTGCTGCCGTTCCTGAAGCTCCACCAGATGCCGGAGCATGTCCATTGGATCACACAGCAGCCCCAGAGTTGCATCCCGACACCTCAGATCTTCCTTCCGCCACCACTCATCTCAAGCATCTCTCTTCTCCTCACGTTCATCCCTCCTATCCTCACATTGGTCCCTCCTGTCCTCATGGTCACTGGCATCTTTCCTGTACTTTTATACTACGTCCTTCTGCTCATTCAGATGAGCTCTTTCATTACGGGTCACTTCCATGATTTCCGAGAACATTTTGTCTCGCGTCTTTTTTTTCCACCACCTTATCTGAGATAGCCTCCGGGATGGAGGAGGGAGACTTGAAAAATTTGCAGCTGCAGGAGGGAGGAAAAAAAGGGAGAGAAGTATTTAAAAAGATACATTTTACAGAACAATGGTTATACTCTTTCATGGTGAACAACACTATTCACCTTACATAGCACATGTGATCTCACTACAAGGTCGCATTTTGTATCTTAATATTGAGTGCCTGCGGATTTAGTTTTAGAGATCACAGACGCAGGTCCAGGCCTCAGAATTCGGCTTGCATGTGGCCATGGTAAGCCACTGTCTTTCAGCTTCTGCAGCCTTCATATATCCAGCGCCCTCCTTTCCCAAATAGCAAGCAAAGCCCGTTGAGTGCTGCTTCTTTCCTGTTAATGTGCAGCACCAGAACCGTCCCCATCCAATTCTCTGGGATGATCACTTTACTCGTCCCCACACCGCATGGCTCGTATCATGTAAGATCGCTGCTAGCCACCCTCCCCCACAACGCGTGGCTTGTAGCAGGGAAGATCCCAGCTAGCCAAACGCGAAAAAGCTCAGCGCCAATCACCCCCCCCCCCCGCTTGGCTAAATGCAGGGAAGGATTTCGTTTAAGCCACAGGCAAACAGCCCAACCATCTCTGTCCCCTTAATTAAATTCCTGAATTTCAACCATGTTACCATGAACGATATCACTCTCCTGAGGATATCACAGTGAGATAAAGAACGGATGTTGCTTGAATGTCAGCAAACACCCGGACCATACGCAGCTAGGCTTTGTCATGCAATGATACCAGATTACTTGCTACATGCATGGCGTGGTCAAGTGTCCTACCATGGAGAACGGAATAAGGCTGCCCTGCCCAGAAACCTTCTGCAAAGGCTTTTGGAGTACCTCCAGGAGAGCTTCATGGAGATGTCCCTGGAGGATTTCCACTCCATCCCCAGACATGTTAACAGACTTTTCCAGTAACTTTACTGGCTGCGAATGTATCCCAAGTCCTCAGGGCAAAATAATCATTAAAAAAAGCTTGCTTTTAAACCATGTTTTACATTTACAAAGGTACACTCACCAGAGGTCCCTTCCATGGCTTCATTGTCTGGGATAGCGGCGTGGGAGGGCTGGGAGGGTAATTCCGTCAGAGTGAGAAAAAGCTCCTGGCTGTTGGGGAGAACGGAGTACTGTGTGCTGTCTGCAAGCTTGTCCTCCTCATTTTCCCCATCCACAGAATCCTCAGGCATGGCTGAGATTACCACCCCCACCTCAGAATCCACGGACAGGAGTGGGGTAGTGGTGGCAGACCCCTCTAGAATTGCATGCAGCTCAGCGTAGAAGCGGCATGTTTTCGGCCCTGCTCTGGACCTTCCGTTTGCTTCTTTGGTTTTCTGGTAGGCTTGAGCGCCTTAACTTTCACACGGCACTGTACTGAGTCCCTGGTGTGGCCTCTCTACATCACGGCCTTGGAAATTTTTTCAAATGTTTTTTCATTTCATCTTTTGGAAAGGAGTTCTTTTAGCACGGAATCCTCTCCCCATACAGCGATCAGATCCAGTACCTCCCATGCAGTCCATGCTGGAGCCCTTTTTCGATTCTCAGGAGACTGCATTGTTACCTGTGCTGATGAGCTCTACGTCGTCACCTGTGCTGGTGAGCTCTCCACGCTGGCCAAACAGGAAATGAAATTCAAAAGTTCGCGTGGCTTTTCCTGTCTATCTGGCCAATGCAGCTGAGTTCAGATGGCTTTCCAGAGCGGTCACAATGGTGCACTGTGGGATACCGCCAGAAGGCCAATACTGTCGAATTGTGGCCACACTAACCCTAATCCGACATGGCAATACCGATTTGAGCGCTACTCCCCTCGTCGGGGAGGAGTACCGAAATCGGTTTTAAGAGCCCTTTATATCAATATAAAGGGCTTTGTTGTGTGGACGGGTGCAGGGTTATATCGGTTTAACGCTGCTAAATTCAGTATAAACGCGTAGTGTAGACCAGGCCTAGGAGAAGGGCATCTGAAAGAGACAAAAGGAAAAGAAAAGGGAATGAAAACAAACAAAAAAATCTATATGGACCTTTCCTGTCTTTTTTGGTCTTGAGACTTCTGGGTGTGGTTGGTTTATTTGGCTGAATCTGAATGAATCCTTTGCTTCTGTGAACAATATGTGTCATATATCTGCAGCAGAGAAGAGACTACGCAAGCACTTGCAGAATGTTGTAATGTCCTTCTAGTGATGGTTATTGATCTGAGGTACACATAACTACATTGTTAAAATGACAAGCGTTCCAAACGATGCTAAGGCAAATAAGCTTGATGCCTTTCACAACAATACCCTGCTTCAATTTTTAGGCCCCCTAGAATGCTGCCAGAGTGCTCCATTATAGTACACAAACTGATTACCAGTAAGAACATCCTAGTCACCTGATTAAAAAAATTCCTACACTTCCATTATTAAGGCTGGTTATTTGCCACAACAAAAATGGAAAACTGTCATGGCAAAAAAAGATCAAGTAATAATTTTAGATAAAAAGATAGAAATTATGGCACATTTTAAAATTAAGTTGTTTCTCATGAAAAACTTTACTATACTAGAATGCTAGTATACTACTACTATACTATACTTTATATATACTTTACTGAATAATAAAAAATGTGTAGAAAATTAAAAAATATATAACTGATAGTTTAAATCCACTTAAATACTTCTATTCAATGCACGCAACATATACAGAACTCTGTAAAAAATAATTGAGGAGTCTTGCTCAGTGGCAGGCTGACTGAGATGAGACATTGAGAAACCATGATTTTCTCTAAAAGTCTCATTTTTTGGTAGTAAAAGTAATGGCTGTGACAAACATAAAGCCTTACTTACTATGGACAAAAGTATTACTTTGTGCTTGAAAGAAAGAAAAATACTGTAAGTGGGGAGGGGAGAGAATCAATCCTTCTATTAGAGTAACACCATTTATAGAGTTCAGATTGTTCAGTATTCTTCAGTAGGAAAAACTGTGCAAAGAAAGGAAACAAATTACTTGGCCTTTTCCAGTCAAACACATAGCCTTCCTAGTAGTATCAAACATGAAAGATGAGGATTTAACTCAAAGAACAAAGATGAAACTTCTATACATGTTACCACTTGGGGCTTTTTCTAAATGTTAAACTATTACTCATGATTGTGTTTGACTTTCTTGGCAGCATGAACTGCAGCAGATGGTGTTTGACATGCTACCGCCTCTGTAATGTAGTATGGATAATCCTGTCTCACTGCCCCGTTTCTGGTTCCCTTTAAGAGAACTGTACAGCAATTGTATTGGATGGGGACCACCCAAATGTGCTTAAATTTTTTCCTCCAATGTTTAAACAATAGTCAAGGGACAGGCTAACTTGAAGCCTTTGCATAGCTAAAGTTCATTTCATGAATTTTTAATATAAACTTTGATGTGGGATATTTTGGGAGGAATTATGTACGTTATTAACCATAGAGCCAGACCACTGGTTATTTGCTATGAAATGTGTCATGGTGCTTACTTTCACCCTATGACATCATTAGTGAATTTTTTTATGACCTCTACTTGTCTACTGCCCTCGCCTGCGGGTAGCACCCCTGAAGGTCCCATTGGCTGCGGTTCCCCGTTCCCGACCAATGGGAGCTGTGGGGGGCAGTGCCTGCAGGTGAGGGCAGCACACGGAGCCCTCTGCCCTCCTCCCCTAGGGGCTGCAGGGATGTGATGCTGGCCACTTCCAGGAGCAGCGTAGGGCCAGGGCAGGTAGGGAGCCTGCCTTAGCCCCACTGTGCCATGGGCCTGGCAATTTCAGACCCGGCCTGTAGGCTGTAATTTGCTCTCCCCTGACTTAGAAAGGTAGGAATAGGGGCAGAAAACAACAAAATGAGATTTAGCATAGAAAAATATTTCAGGGAAATAATCCAAAACACATGTATTCAGTGAGAGGGAAAAATGTCAAAACCAGTTACGCTAAAAGACATCAACCAGTATGGGAAAAAGTAGACCACAAATTACACGAGTCTGTGTTATGTTTCCAGGTCAAAGGAAGCCAGACATGCCTTTTTAATGAACTACACTGAATTTAATTAGGTGAGAATAAGAACAACAAGAAAACATTTAACAAAAACAAATCAAGATGGACCACAGATTGGTACCATACTTTGAAACTTCATCCAGCCCACTGCATTCATAAGTCAGTCTCCAACAACACCAGCTGCAATTTACAAGTCTTTTAAAATGTGGCACACAGACTGTTCCAGACACCAGGGTTTGCTAGGTGATATAGTAGCCAAAAAGTCCAAATCTATCAAGTTGTGTAATAGTCTCCCAAGAAAAACAGTGTAAGCCCCATCACCTGAACCACTTAAAACTACTCAAGAGAGAGAACATTAAAAATGTATTGTAGGTAACAAACCTGCATTGGCAGGGAGCAGGCCGGGATAAACTTTTATCTGTCTCTGATTTATATGGTCTAAATGATTTTCCTGCCACCAATAATGAATGCACACAATGGACTTTTCTATGTTATATGTAGCATGGCCACTTAATCTTGCAATACTTTCTCCTCTTCTTTATACTTTGTTTCTTCCTCTTTCTTTCTACCTTTTCTGTTCTAAAGATTAATATTACATAGTAATACTATGTAGTATTAATTACTAATAGAGGCCAGCATCCAACATCTGTTGGGATAGTGATGATATTAGTGATGATTGAGATACAATCCATATAACTAAGTAGTATATATATCACCTACACCAGGGATTGGCCACTGCTGCTCCAGAGCCGCACGCGGCTCTTTGGCTGTCCCCTTGTGGCTCTCGGCCAGTGTCACAGCAGGGCTCTGGCCCCACACCACTCCTGGAAGCAGCTGGCTGCTGGCACATCTCTGTGAGCCCCTTGGGGGAAGGGAGGCAACAGGTTTCTGTGCGCTGCCTGCGCCCGCAAGCACCACCCCTACAGCTCCCAATGGCCGACTCCTGGCCAATGGGAGCTGTGAGGATGATGCTGGGGGTGGGGGCAGCATGTGGAGCCACCTCCCTTCCCACCAGGGGCCCGCAGAGACTTGCCAGCAGCCAGACATTTCTGGGAGCGGCGTGGGGCCAGAGATCTGCTGCACCACTGGCTGGGAGCCACCTGTGGTAAGTGCCTCCTGGCCAGAGCCTGCACTTCACACCCCCTTCCTGACCCCAATCCCCTACCCCAGATCAGAACCCCCTCCTGAACCCAAACTCCCTCCCAAACCCCGGACCCCCTCCTGCACCCCTATACCGTGCCACAGCTGCAGCCCGGAGCCCCCTCCTGTTCATATTCAAATTCAAACTCCAGAAGTCTCATTAAAAGTATTGGTGAGTAGTAATAACTTTAATATGTTCAATTATTATTAGTTGATACATTCTAACTTTACAAGTAGCTTTGTGTGTGATGCGGCTCTCGAAATATTTTGGTCAAAGACAAAAACAAAAAAATGGCTCTTCTTCTTTGAAAGGTTGCTCCTCCCTTGACCTTCTCTATCAACATATTTTGTAGTATGTAGTAGCATATCCATTCAATCAACTCAACCCTCGTAGAGAAAATCACTGTATACTTTTGACTGTGTTCAAGAGTTATCTTCACTGCCAGTAGAGTCAGAGGAGAGTTGATTTAATGGATTTTCAGCCCATCTCCAATAGTTTTTAGCTCATTTGGGGCACACAAATCTAATCCTTAACCACACAAAACTCAGGAAATATTAAAATTTACAATTCTTGGACATAATGTCCTCCAGTTGTCAGAGTGTTTGTAAAATCTGGCATCCGTCGCAAACATCTGATATTCTGGCAACGATGTCAGCATTGATTGTATTTGTGTATCTGTGGCTGGGCAGTCTGTAAATCTGTTTCACATATATGGGTCATCTTTGTAGTTCATGAAACCATTCTGTAAGGATAATCCCAGCTCTTGCCTTTCTTCTCAATTTGCTACTCCAATGAGCTATATATTTTAGACATTGATTTCCAAGGATAAGAGCTTTACAGTTCAGTACTTTATTTTCTTTAGCTACTCAGCCTGATCAGGTCTTTGCATTTAAAAAAAAATCAAATCTGATGTGAAGAGTGTCCATCTCCAGGTTTAAGATCTGGCTTTAATATTATTAATTCTGTTTACTACGCTATCAAGTGTAGCAACCATGTTTGCAATAGCTGTCTGCACCACATCAAATATTCTTTTTAATTCATCTAGCTAGGGCTCTCTGCATGCTCGCTCAGATTATATGATCCCACTAAGTATCTGTCATCCACACTGACCAGTGGGTTATACCTGTACCATATGTTGCTTCTCCTGTATCAAATGCACAATGTAACCTCTTGGTATGAAAAGTTAGTCTCTAAGTTTATTTCCCTTTACTTCTCACATTATTTGTTGTTTTGTTTTTCATAATCTATGTTTGGGTGAATGAACACTTGAATTACATTTTTGCAAATATAGGTTATGTGATAACATATTATATGCTGCTTGTAGCTATCTTCAAGCTCCTCTTCACTCAGAACCTTCTTTTTGTTCCAGCTAACTCATATGTGGATTAGATATCTGTAATGTATTGCCCTCCTTTCTTCCCTATTTCATTTCTAACCTGTAGTAAGCGACCCTGATACGGTTATTATGCTTTAGTATTTCAACCAAAATCTTCCTTTGTAAATCTTTAGTGGTAAATTCTATTATTCTACCTATTAAGAAAGTTCTAAGGATTTAAGTAATTGGATACTTAGATACTATTTGTCCACTAACTAGTGACTTTTACTTTTATATTTTGGCACAAATGACTCACTTCAGGATTGTTTTTTCCTTTATTTCATAGAGCAGATAAGATTATGTAGCTCTGTTGCATACAGATCTGTCTGACAGATGAAACTGAAATTGCTGATCACTTATTCAGGGCCCAATTTTGCTCCCAATTAAGTTGATGGTTAAACTCCCATTGACTTCAGTAAGACTAGGCTAAAATCCTTCCTTGAAAATATATCCTTTTGACTTCTCCTAGTTCCTGGCTAAATGGCAACTGAATCCTTGTTTACTTAGAGATTGTTTATGCTTTTTTAAACCTAGATTTGATTTTTTTCAATGCACTGTACTTGGGACTAAGCTATTGTCAATGTATGTTGGACCTCTAGTTCTTACAGTGGAAAGATATTATAATTTCCTGACCTGGACACAACTAAGACTTCTTCTCAGGTCACTCTGAGAATTACTGAAAGCATATATAAAAATTGGTCTGCTTTTCTTTTTTTGGCTTTCTGAAGCACATGTTAGCTTTAGAATGTAGTTTTAAATATAAAATGATATAAACCAAGAGGGATTTATTTAAGCAACTTCATCCATATTTGTTTATACTAATTGCTCTGTTCCACCTTATGTGACTGTACTAGGCCCCAGGGGAAATTTCTGGATAATTTTAAAATTACAGTGTCTAAAAGCTCTCCTCCTTAACTGCAAAATTCCCTTTTAGATTAAGAACTGGGAAATTTGATATTTTCACATCAGTTTTAAGACAGTCTGAATATTATGTCAAATTATATTTTGCTGATACTTTCTCCAATATTCAGGACTGATTGATCAAATTCATTAGTAGAAAAATGCTTTCTTATTCAGTCTTGCAAAAGGAGGAGATTGGGGCTCCATCTTGTGGGTTTAGATTGTATATCATTTGATTATCACATGAGCTATTTAAGTGCCTTTCAAGGACTGGTTCTCACAAAATTTCTTTTTTATTAATCTAATGAAAGTCATAACTTACCACCACACATGCAAAACTTTGTATTTTTTATTCAGGTGCACAAAATAAATAGTCTGAAAATTAATTTGAGAGCTCAGTCCATTACAGCGGGCTGATTTAAAGTTTCATCTCACTTCATTCAACATACATCTATACTAAAACTCTTTTAATACTTGATTATTTTGACAAGTGATGTGAACATGGTGTACTTGTATCACCATCTAAAACAAAATTCTTGTCTCAGCCCCCTAGCACTGTGACATTGCACTCCATATGTTTATGGAAATATGCTTATGCATGTAAATAATGTAACTGGAATATGCTTTATGCAAAAGGTCTCTTTTAAGGTATCATTACAAATCTTATAATCTACTGAGTGTGTTCATCCTATTTGTATGAATGTATCATTCTTGTATCTGAAGCTAGAAATATGAAATATTATTCTGAATTACTATTTAACTATGCAAAGTGTGGGCCATTAATGGTGGTTTAGAATCTTGATGGCTCCCATTAACCAGGAAAATTGGTTATAAATGGCTCTGTTTACTTGTAAGCCTTCCTGTGTTTATGTGAGTCAGGCCAGAAAGAATGGAGGCTTGGGGTCTCACAGGACATCTGAGCATGTCAGCTGATACTGGAATCCATGTTAAACCTGGTGCTTTTCCATTTAGGAGGAGGAGCGGGGTCCCAGGGAGACAAAAGATTCCTGCCTTGTGCCAAAGCCATAGAAGGGAGTGGAACAGAACAAAAGGGGCTGCCAGTCATGAGAAATCCCTTAGTTACCACCTGAGCTGGAACTAACAAGAACTGTACCGGGGAAAGGATTGGGCCCAGACTAGGAAGGATTGGGCCCAGACTAGGAAGGAGTCTAGTCTGTGAAAATATCTGTAAAAGCGGCAAAGAGTTCTGTGGCACCTTATAGACTAACAAACGTACTGGAGCATGAGCTTTCATGGGTAAATACCCACTTCGTCAGATGCATGCATTCCGCATGCATCTGACGAAGTGGGTATTCACCCACGAAAGCTCATGCTCCAATACATTTGTTAGTCTATAAGGTGCCA
The DNA here is from genome assembly GCF_007399415.2 of Gopherus evgoodei. Taxonomy (NCBI): domain Eukaryota; kingdom Metazoa; phylum Chordata; order Testudines; family Testudinidae; genus Gopherus; species Gopherus evgoodei. Next base: position 49,901,802 of record NC_044323.1, read on the forward strand.
CAGAACTCTTTGCCACTTTTAGTCTGTGAAAGAAGCTTATTGGAACATCTCTGAGGGTGAGATTTAGCTGTATTCAGTTTCTTAAATGTATTAGGCTTAGACTTGCATGTTTTGGTTTATTTTGCTTGGTAACTTACTTTGTTCTGTCTGTTATTACTTGAAACCCCTTAAATTCTACTTTTATACTTAATAAAATCATTTTTCTTTATTAACAAACCCAGAGTAAATGATTAATACCCAGGAGAGCAAACAGCTGTTCATATCTCTCTATCAGTGTTATAGAGAGCAGACAATTTGTGAGTTTACCCTGTATAAGCTTTATGCAGAGTAAAACGGATTTATTTGGGGTATGGATCCTATTGGGAGCTGGGTGTCTGGGTGCTGGAGATAGGTAACCTGAGTGGTTTTCAGTTAAAGCCTGCAGCTTTGGAGGTGTGGTTCAAACCTGGGTCTGTATTGCAGCAGACTGGCGTGTCTGGATCAACAAGACAGGATTCTGAAGTCCCAAAACATCAGAGAAAATAGACTCAGAGATAATTCCAGCACATCAGGTGACAGTCCCAAGGGAGTCTCTGTGACCAAACCCGCCACAAGCACCCATTCAGAAACATCGGTCAGTTTAGGTTCCTTGATATATAAATGTGGAGATCAAAGTTTGGGTTACATATTATCAGCAACACATAAATAGTCACGCCCCATAAATAATAAAAGAAGAAAAATCTTGCTAAATTATTGGCTCAATGGCATCCTTTGGCAATGAGTTTCCAGTCTAATTCCACATAATGTGAAAAAATATTTCTTTTTATCAGTATTGAATTGGCCACCTTTTAATTTCATTGAACGTCCCCTTGTTCTGTGTTATTAAACTGGGAGAGCATTTGTTCTTCCTATCTACCTTCTCCAGACTATTAATTATTTTATATATTTCATTGTGTCTTCTGTTATTTGTTTCCTTTGTAAGGTAAACAATCCCAATCTTGCTACAGATAAGTCACTCTATGCCGCTAATCATTCTTGTCACCCTTCTCTAAACACCCTTTAATTCTGCTGCTGGAGCTCATCAGAGAGAGATCGCCTTGGGATATTGGGTGGCATAGTCCACAATCACCAGTATGTATTTGTATTCAGCTGCAGATTTTTCTACCAGGCCCACAAGGTCCAAGCCTATTCTGTCAAAGGGCACCACTACAGTGGGCAGTGGCACCATAGGGATCTTTCTCTGACCTGTCCTCTGACACTTAGGCATAATGCTTAAAAGACCTACTCTGAAAAGTTCTACTCCAGTAGAAATGCACACTCATTCTGCTGAGTGTCTTTTCTCTCCCCAGGTGACCCTCACATGGTATCATCACATGGCCCAATTGGAGCATCCCCCCTTCAGAACTTTCTTGGCACTAGCAGCTGCATTTTCATGTCTCCCATCTTGGAATCCTTTGCAGCCCAGTATGCCCTTTCCTCATGCAGCTCAAAATCGTGCCACTGTTTCAATTGCTGAGGGTCTAGTAGTGTTTCATCCGTTCAGGCAAGCTATTCAAAACTTGACCTAAGGTTGGGTTATTCCTTTGTTATTCTGTTAAGACTGCCTCACCAGATAGTAAGTCCATGTTGAGAGGTATGACACTGAGGCAACGAGGGTTAAGGAACAAACAGGCTAAGTGACCCAAAATCAAGCTTTATGTACATGTTTGAAAAGTACTGAAATGGTAAAAGAGGCCCATTCCCGGTAGATAGTTACCAAAGCCATGTTAAGTAGACTAAATTCTTTAATTTGTATGCATGTATTGTTAGAGAATCAGTGGATGTCTGTGTTTACCTATGTCTTAGAAGTTTAACAATGTGATCTAATTAGCTTGTAGATTCTAAACTTCAGTTCCTGTCTGTAATGTTTCATTATTATGTTCTATTGATTCAGAGATCAAAAAGAAATATTAACATTTATGTGGAACTGGTGGTGTAAAAATATCTTCATTTCTCTTCAAAATGTGTGATGCCACATTGCAAAACTATCTGTGAACTGCTTGAATGATTAATTGCCTTTTGCTAATGAAGGCAACTAGTTACCAGAGTGTGTCTAGGAAATATAAATTACTTCAAAGCAACAATATATATTACCCATTCTTCATCCAAAGAATGTCTGGTGTGGTCACTTGCTGCCAAGTGGTTTATCAGCTGAGCTTCAGCTACAAAAGAACTTTGGGACCTGATCCTTACTATCTCCTATCTGCTTAAACTTTGTCAGGTTAGTTCAAGTCACAAGACTGAGGTCTCCAGGTCTACCCTGGATTATCCCTGCAAATTCTCATGGAAGAATTTGAACAATCTCTGAACATGGACTGCCTTTTGGAATATAACCTATTGAACCGACTCTAGAAGGGCTTTTACAAATTAGCAGCCTTGCCATCTCTACTATGAAATTGACCTAAGAACTTTATTCATATCTGTATGTATAATGATCTCTTAATCATAGTAACTGTTGCTGGGCTGCCTGCTATTGCTGGTTTTCCACGATCCACTTCAGCAGTTTCTCTAAATCCATTTCTCCTTTTTCTTTTCCTTTCTTCTCTGGCCTACTTTCAGTCCTGGGATACTAATCTGCCTACATTCTCCACCATGTCTGATAGGGTGCTCAGAAGGCCAGGCAGCCTAGCAGTTAGTGCACCTGACCTCTGGCTCCTTGCCTTTCTGTCAGATCAACAGACAAGTCCCAGGCCAGGGCTCTGTGGGAAGCAATACCAGCAGGGTCCTCCCTGCAGAGAATCTAAGTCCACTGTCCTGGACTACTTCCCCATAGGTCCCTTTAATTTGGAGCATGGCCCCTTTTCACCAAACAGTCAATTGCTTAACAAAAAGAGTCCAAATAAGCAGGGCCCTGCAGGACCTGCAGATTCCTAAAAGTGGTGGTGGTTGGAGAAGGCACTTCAACCATCTGTCTGGCTTCCTGGAGAAGGATTCATCTCTCCTGCAGCCTCTCCACCTCTCTTTGCCTGGGCTTCTGAGCTCCTTTTAACCCACTCCTCCAGTGGGAGCATGCTCAGCAGATCTTTAGGGGGAGGGCTACTTGGGCCCAGTATTGATTTTTAACCCCTTTGTGATGTTGCACTCTATACAATTATATGAAAATATGCTAATGAGTTTAAATATAATGTAACTGGAATATGCTTCATGCAAAAGGTCTCTTGTAAAATATTATTACAAAGCTTATAATCTACTTAGTGTGATCATCCTATTTGTATAAATCTACCACTCTTGTATCTGAAACTAGAAATATGAAATATAACTCTAAGGGCTTACTGTAATTATGCAAAGTGTGGGCCATTAATGGTGGTTTGGAATCTTGATGACTCCCATTAACCAGGACAATGGTCTGCAGATGGCTCTGTTTTACTCGTAAGTCTCCCTGTAATACGTGTGTGCTGGCAAGTGGGAAATGAAGTCTTACAGTGACATGTGATCACGTCACCTGAACTAGAATCCACCTTTAACCTGGTGCTTTTCCATTGGGAAGGAGGGGGTGGGAACCCAGAGAGGGACAAAGGATTCCCACCTTATGCAAAAGAGATATAAATGGGTGGAACAGAACAAAGGAGGCAGCCATCATGAGGAATCCCCTAGCTACCACTGAGCTGGAACAAGGGCTGTACCAGGGGAAAGGACTGTGCCCAGACTAGGAAGGTGTCCAGCCTGTGAAAGAGACTTATTGAAACATCTCTCAGGGTGAGATTTTATCTGTACTCATTTGTGTGTTTTATTTTATTTCACTTGGTAATTTATTTTGTTCTGTCTGTTACTACTTGGAACCACTTAGCCTTGGTCTACACTACGAGTCTAGGTCAAATTTAGCAGCGTTAGATGAATTTTACCCTGCACCCGTCCACACGACGAAGCCATTTCTGTCAACCTAAAGGGATCTTAAAATCAATTTTGTACTCCTACCCAATGAGGGGATTAGCGCTGAAATCGACCTCGCTGGGTCGAATTTGGGGTAGTGTAGACACAATTCGACGGTATTGGCCTCTGAGAACTGTCCCAGAGTGCTCCATTGTGACAGCTCTAGACAGCACTCTCAACTCTGATGCACTGGCCAGGTAGACAGGAAAAGCCCAGCAAACTTTTGCATTTCATTTCCTGTTTGCACAGCGTGGAGAGCTGATCAGCACAGGTGACCATGCAGAGCTCATCAGCACAGGTGACTATGGAGTCCCAGAATCACAAAAGAGCTCCAGCCTGGACCAAACGGGAGGCACTGGATCTGATCACTGTATGGAAAGACGAATCCATGCTATCCGAACTCTGTTCCAAAAGATGAAATGCCAGAATATTTGAAAAAATCTCAAAGGGCATGAAGGACAGAGGCCATAACAGGGACCTGCAGCAGTGCCACATGAAACTTAAGGAGCTGAGGCAAGACTACCAAAAAGCCTACCAAATGGCTACTCCAAGGCAGAGCCCCAAACATGCCACTTCTATGATGAGCTGCATGCCAGTCTAGGTGGTGCCCCTAGTACTACCCCACCCCTGTGCTTTGACTTCATCAATGGACTCTCATGCAACAGGGAAGCAGATTTAGGGGATGAGAAAGAGGAGAAGGAGGAGGACGTTGAAGTTAGCGCACAGCAAGGAAGTGGAGAAAACATTTTCCCTGACAGCCAGGTACTGTTAATCATCCTGGACCCAGTACCCTCCCAACCCACCAAAGACAGGCTCACAGACCTTGAAGGCAGTGAAGGCACCTCTGGTGAGTGAACCTTTGTAAATATTGTACATGATTTAAAAGCAAGTGTGTTTAATGATTAATTTGCCCTGAAGATTTGGGATGCATTTGTGGCCAGTACAGCTACTGGAAAAGTCTGTTAATGTGTTGTGGCAAATTGCCAGTACTGTTATGCTGGGTCTTGTGCTTTCTTTTCCTTGGGAAAGTTCAGGGCGCCATTGCTTGCCTCTGAATCAGTATTTTAATTACCCCACTAGTGTCCTTGAGGAGGGGAGTGAAGAGGGAGGGACCTGGGCCCATCTTCTTCTCCAGGTCCCAACTCAGGGGCCCTGAGGATAGTGGTAAACCACTTGAACTGACACTTCCTTCCCCTGGGCTACTTCCCTCTCCTGCCCTTCAGCTTGTGAAGGGGCTTCTTGCCCTCCTTCTACATAAGCCAGGTGCCCCTTACCTAGGGGTTTTTTTGGATTTCTCAGCCCACCTCAGCACTCCTCCAAACTTTCCTTTTGGTCTCTCTTCAAAACTGCTCTCTGCTCCAACCAAACCTTCCTGCTCCAACTCCCACACTGTCTGACTGAAGCAGAGGTTTTTATCACATGACCGACTGCTGGTGCTCTAATTGGCTTCAGGTGCTCTAGTTAATCTATAGCAAACCTTCCTCCCCTTGCAGGGAATAAGGCTCCCTGCTAACACGCTCCTGCTGCCCTCTGGCCATGCTGTATCACAGTGTATGGGGACGGAGCAGAAATCCTCCAGGGACATCTCAGTGAAGCTCTCCTGGATGTACTCCCAAAGCCTTTGCAAAAGGTTTCTGGGGAGGGCAGCCTTATTCCATCCTCCATTACTACACCAGGCCAGTAGCATGTAGTCTGGAATCACTGCAAAACAAAGCATGGCAGCATATGGTGCCGGTGTTTTCTGGCATTCAAGCAACATCTGTTCTTAATCTCTCTGTGTTATCCTCAGGAGAGTGATATCATTCATGGTCACCTGGTTGAAATAGGGGAATTTTATTAAGGTGACATTCAGAGGTGGCCATTCCTGCTGGGCTGTTTGCCTGTGGCTGAACAGAAATCATCCCTGTTGTGTTCTATGCGGTGCGGGGAGGGGTGAAGCGATCATCCCAGAGAATAGGGTGGGGTGGAAGGCTTTAGTTGGGTTTGTGTTGCACGTTAACCTGAAAACTGCAGCCCCTCCTTTTAAATGGCCAAATGTTTCAACGCTCGCTGTATCGTCTCCATCCCAGAGGTTAGTGAAGATTAGAAGGTGAAAAAAACGCACTCGCGATGACATATTCTCTGAGCTCATGCAGTCCTCCCACACTGAAAGAGCCCAGCAGAATGCATGGAGGCAGACAATGTCAGAGTGCAGGAAAGCACAAAATGATTGTGAGGACAGGAGGGACGCACAAGAGGACAGGGGGACCAGCAAGAGGAGATGTGTCAGCATGATGAAAGGAGGCAGGAAGCAATGCTCAGGCTACTTGAGGATCAAACTTATATTCTCCGGCGTATTGTTGAGCAGGACAGGCAGCAGGAGGAACAGAGACCTCCGCTGCAGCCCCTTTGTGACCAACTGCCCTCCTCCTCAAGTTCCATAGCCTCCTCAACCAGACACCCAAGAACACGGTGGGGTGGCCTCTGGCCCCCCAACCACTCCACCCCAGAGAACTGCCAAGCAACAGAAAGCTGGCATTGAATAAGTTTTGAAGTGCAGTGTGGCCTTGTCCTTCCCTCCTCCCCTCCCCCACCACCCCAACTGTTGCTTCCCTCCTCTCCCACCCCTCCGAGACTACCTTGGCAGTTATCCCCCCATTTGTGTGACAAAAAAGTAATAAAGAATGCATGAATTTTGAACAACAATGACTTTATTGCCTCTGCGAGAAGTGATCAAAGGGGGGAGGAGGAGAGCAGTTTATTTACAGGGAAGTAGAGTGAACCAAGGGGGTAGGTTTTTATCAAAGAGAAACAAACAGAACTTTCACACTGCCCCTGACCAGTCATGAAACTGGTTTTCAAAGCTTCTCTGATGCGCACCACGCACTGCTGCGCTCTTCTAATCGCCCTGGTGTCTGGCTGCGCATAATCAGAGGACAGGCGATTTGCCTCAATCTCCCACCCCACCATAAACGTCTCCCCCTTACTCTCACAGATATTGTGGAGCACACAGCAAGCACTAATAACGATGGGAATATTGATTTTGCTGAGGTCTAACCAAGTCAGTAAACTGCACCAGCGCACTTTTAAAAGTCCAAAGGCACATTCTGCCATCATTCTGCACTTGCTCAGCCTATAGTTGAACAGCTCCTGACTACTGTCCAGGTTCCCTGTGTACGGCTTCATGAGCCATGGCACTAAGAGGTAGGCTGGGTCCCCAAGGATAACTATAGGCATTTCAACATCCCTAATGGTTATTTTCTGATCTGTAAAGTAAGTCCCATGCTCCAGCTGTTGACACAGACCAGCGTTTCTAAAGATGCAGCGTCATGTACCTTTCCTGGCCATCCCATGTTGATGTTGGTGAAACGTCCCTTATGATCCACCAGTGCTTGCAGCACCACTGAAAAATACCCATTTTGGTTTACGTACTCACAGCCTTGGTGCTTCAGTCCCAAGACAGGGATATGCGTTCTGTCTACCGCCCCACCACAGTTAGGGAATCCCATTGCAGCAAAGCCATCCACTATGGCCTGCACATTTCCCAGAGTCACTACCGTTGATAGCAGTAGGTCAAAGATCACTTTGGCTACTTGGATCACAGCAGCCCCCACAGTAGATTTACCCACTCCAAATTGATTCCTGACTGACCGATAGCTGTCTGGCATTGCAAGCTTCCAGGGGGCTATCGCCACTCGCTTGTGAACTGTCAGGGCAGCTCTCATCTTGGTATTTTTGTGCTTCAGGGCAGGTGAAAGCAAGTCACAAAGTTCCATGGAAGTGCCCTTATGCATGTGAAAGTTTCGCAGCCACTGTGAATCATCCCAGACCTACAAAACACGTACCCAATCCCCGTTCCCCGTCCCCGACCACCACCCCCAAACCTCTGCTCCCTCCAGCCACTCCATGCCCCTTATCCAACCCCTCCTCCCAGCCCCTGCCTGGATCCCTTACCATACTGCTCAGGGCAGCGTGTAAGGATGCCGTGTGGCCCGCTGGAGCTCGCAGGGCCCCCCCTTACCTTGCCGCTCAAAGCGGCAGGAGCTGCAGCTCAGCACGCTGCAGCTCTGCGAGGGGGGAGGGAAGCAAGGGAGGGGCCAGGGAGCCTCCCCAGGTGGGAGCTCAGGCGGGCCGGAGACAGGCCGGTCCTGCGGGCTGGATGTGGCCTGCGGACTGCAGCTGTTTGCCCACTTGTCCGCCCCTTTAACAGCCGGTTCTACACCGGCTTCTAAATTTAACAACCAGTTCTTGTGAACTGGTGGAAACTGGCTCCAGCTCACCACTGCATGAGGACCCATTCAGGAACCAACCCTCATTCTCAAATCCTGTAGATTTTCTCAGTGAAGCTCATCACCAGGATATACTGAGATTGATATGCTCAGTCCCTAACTCTGGAATTCTGCCTCATGAGAAACTATTATCCACAAGCAGCACCATGACTCCTAGGAAGAGGTCACATATTTAAAGGAATGTATCTCCTGAACCTGCAAGAGTTGCAGCCCTGAACTATGCCATAATTTTCCCCTAGCAGGAGAGTTGGGGCACTTCAAGACCCAACGACTAATATCCTGTGCCTTTTGGAGGCGCCCAACAATACAGTCCTCATTGCCTTTTGTGATATTTATATCCATGCCAAGGCCCTTGCATAACCCTTCTCAATCTGGGCAGCCATCACCATAGACTTTATTATAGAATTACCAGAGTCCAACTTTACGTCAGTTTTGACAGTAGTGGACCACTTTAAATTAAATTAGGCTTGAATAAAGACTGGGAGTGGATGGGTCATTACACAAAGTAAAACTATTTCCCCATGCTAATTTTTTTACCCTAAAGTTACTCACACCTTCTTCTCAACTGTTGGAAATGGACCACCCTGATTATCACTACAAAAGCTTTTTTTCCCCTGCTGATAATATCCCACCTTAATTGATTAGTCTCATTATAGCTGGTATGGCAACACCCATTTTTTCTTGTTCTCTGTGTATATATATTTTCCTACTGTATTTTCCACTGCATGCATCCGATGAAGTGGGTTTTAGCCCACGAAAGCTTATGCCCAAATAAATTTGTTAGTCTCTAAGGTGCCACAAGTTCTCCTCATTCTTTTTACCAAAATGGCCCACGTCAGTGTTTTCCCTAGGAACTGAAATTCGAGCTGTTCAAATTTATGGGGAGGGAGTGGAAGGGAGAGAGGGCAGAGGGGTGAGACTGTGAGAGTGAAGGTGAGCTGTATGGCATCATAGTAAAACCTGAAAAATGTTGCACGACCATTTTATTAGATTTAACTCATGTTTTAAAATCATCACAAATTAAAGTTGGCTACTCAAGCCTTCTTGGTTTCTTGTTGTAATTTTGCACAACTCTGTTAGTGATCTTCTTGAATACGTTCATCTTTGGTCGCTTCTCATGTGTCTGGTACTTCCAGTCCTTCAACTGATATGCTCATTAGTTTATTCACATGATCAGACAACAGATGACTTCTTTCAGAACACAAAATTCTATTCAATGACAAAAAAGAACATTAACTGTAGCTGTTGTGACTGGGAGGATCAAGAGATGAATTTCTACTTCTTGCATCCTAGGAAACATAGCACAAAGATCAGGTCAAGCCACTAGTGATAATAAAAAAGAACAAGTCGAAATCAAATCTTCGTTCATTTGTCATATGACATATGTGTTCAAATTCTCTATTCTGTCCTGATCACATGACAGCCTCATTGCTGGTAGTGCCTTGCTCCACTCAACTGTCCATGTTTTATAAGATAGGCATCTGTAAAAGCTACACAGAGACTGAGTAGAATCCAGAAGTCGCTGTTGTAGATTTGTAAGAATCAAGTCTGTGTATTCTTTCAACTGGCTTAACAAACAGTTCTATGTCATCTTCACTTAAGGATTCATTGGTCAATTTCTAGAATGAAGTCTTTGCATCTTCCAGTATGTTTTTAATTGATATCTCTCTGATTGTTCCAAGTATAGCTTGTATTGCTGGACAAAGATCTACTACTGTTGTAGCGAATGCCTGGATGACATTGTCTAATGACCCAAGTGGTTTCAACAGTAAACCTACAAGAGAGAGAATGGTGATTGTCTTCTCTGCAATAATGGTTGCAGTAATTTTAAGACACCAGCGAAGGATCGCTCATGAGAAAGCCAGGGATTTTTTGCAGATTGGCCTAATTTAAACTTCAGGCCCAGAGCATCATCTATTTTTTCCATAATGTTCAGTCTTTTTAGATTTTTCTTGAAAAAAGACTATAACAAAGACATTAAATGTATGGCTTTTAAAATGTCTTTTGAAGATTCTGCAGCTCATACTAGTGTGATCTGGAATAGATGTCCTTTGAAGTGTGTATAGGAGAGATTAGGGTTACACTTTTTTCTGAGCAAAGCTTATTCTCCGTGTCTTCCAGATAAATTTGCAGCTCCATGAAATGTACAAGCTGACATCTGTTTGGAGTCCAATTCACAAGCATTTAACTCTTCTAAGATGTGGGTTGTCTCAGATGCAGCCAGTGTGTCTTCTATAACCTGAACATCTAGAAATGCATCTACTGACTGACAAACATCAGGAAGTGCCTTTAGATTGTGGTGACACAGTTTCTTTACTGGATAGCTGGATTTGTACTTTGGGCTGTTCAGATGTAGATACACCACTAGAACCTTCAGATGACATGTTGGCATATTCTTAGTTCTTGGTATGTTCTTCATCTTGGTTGGTTTTTGAAGCCTTTGAGTGGAAAAACTGTTGTTTTTTGTCTTTTCGTTTTCATTTTTATCTGCAACATATAAAACAGATATGAATAAATTAAATGTTTTGATAGGGTAATGCAAATTAAACCAAAACACATAAGTAAATACATAAGTTTTAGATTTCTAAAACAAAAAATATTTAAGAAATTATTTAAATTGACTTGAAAAATTAATTATAATACAAATGTTTAGTACAGAAACTCCCTGAGAGAAGACCTCTTGAGATAGTGACGATGCAAGATAATGACCTTGGCAAACAATGCATTTTAAAAATCTTGTCTGACTAGGAAATATATATTTACATAAGTTTTCCAGACATGAATCTAGCATTCTGGAGCAAATTCACTAATATATGCTAAATCAAGTTGTCCCAAGAATGAGAAAGTACATTAATTCCTTCTATAGATGTATAAACTTTCATGACATATCAATAAAAAAAGACATAAATAGGACATTAGGAATGGTAACATACAAAAGCCAGTAAGTGAACACTTTCAATCTCCCTGGAAATTTTATAACAGATTTAAAAGTCACTATTTTTTAACAAAAAAGACTTCAGAAACAGACTTCAAAGAGAAACAGAACTAATATTCATTTGCAAATTTAACACCATTAATTTGGGCATGAACAGGGACTAGGGGTGGCTGGCTCATTACAGAAGCATCTTTGCCTCTCCTGGAATTGAAACTTCCTCATCTATTTTTGGGAGTGGACCACATCCACCCTGACTGAATTGGCCCTGTCAACACTGGATCTCCACTTGTTAGGTAACTCCCTTCTCTTCCTGTGTCATTATAATGCCTGTATCTGTAACTTTCACTCCATGCATTTTTTTACCCATGAAAGCTTATGCCTAAATAAATCTGCTAGTTTTTAAGGTGCCATTGGACTCCTTGTTGTTTCAATAAAAAAGAGGAGTTAAACTTACTGTGGCTGTTTGGTTGCTGTAAGCAAGTTTTGGATGTTTTCACTGGCAAGGCAATTTGGTGCTATCTCTCAGCCCCAGATTTGAAACATCAGAAACACCAATAAACATCAGCTTTGAGTTTGATGATTTACTGTTTATAAATGATGATTTGATGTTTATAAATCATGATTTGAAATTATTAGGCAAACCAACATTGTCGAATCGAATGTGCCCTTGTCATAACAAATGCAGCTGTGTGAAGAAGCCAGTCTTCGTTCATGCTTTTCATTTCCAGAACTACTATGCTTTTTCCGATACAAGTATTTTATCATATATGTGCTTTTAAAGTGTGGATTCATGCTTCAATGTCAACTAACATTTCCAACCAACAACTAACTGGATTTTTTCCCAACCAGCAAACGGGCTTCCCGAGGTGCTGAGCTAAGCGGCTGGTGGCGACGCAGGGCGCGGCCCTTCGTGCACATCCCCCATGTGGAGCGGTCCCGAGGCTCGCGCCGCGGCCCCGCCCCCCGCGACAGGCCACAGAACCCCTCCAGCGGCGGGAAACCAGCACTTCCACTCTCCGACGACTCCAGCAGTCGCCCTGGCAACAGGGGCGGTATCGGGGCGGGGCTTCCTCTCAGGCCGCCAATCGAACGTGACAATACCCGTTACCGACGCCTTGGTGACGTAGGCAAACGGCGCTGCTGACTGCGTAGAAAATGGAGGGCGGTTGTGGTCCTTATGTGGGGGCTGCTCGGAGACCGAAGCCGGAAGCGAAGGCGCTGGTGGCAGTGTCGTGTTCGGTTCGGAAGAGCGATTGAGGCGGGTACGCGGTGAAGGAGCGGAGCGGGCCTGAGCCTTCCCCGCCGCGCGCCGCAGGGTGGGTTTCCAGAAATGCGCACGTTGCTCTGGGGGAAGGCAGATTTCCTCGAAATGATACACACAACGAGTGTCCCCGAGGAGGGAAAGCTACAAAAAAATCCTCCCTCTAACGTGTGAAGATTCTTTGTAGCAGAGTAATAGTAGGTGGGAATTAATGTTTGAGTTAAAATCCAGTTCTGTGTTAAAAACCTCACCGAAACTCTGTATTGCAACACAATCAGCAGAAGGGAAAGAAACGAGCTGCTTAAGAGTTTTGTAAGTGCCTTTGACAAGATCAAAATATGTGTATGTGCGCCTAATACTTTAGCCTGTATATGAGTTGGTTTCTTTTAAGTCTTTTTTGTGTCACAAAGAAGACGTTTGTGCTTTGACAGAGTTTTTTCATATTGCCCATGAGATGAACTAAAGTCTGAGATCATGTGGTCTGAGATACTTCAATACTCATGGTAGTATAATAAAGGAGTAATATTCACAGGGATTCATACATATGGAAAATTCTGTTTTCAGTTCAGAGAAGACTAGCTGGATGTTTTTTCTCAGTAGATAATGTTTTCACCCCTATTACATCAATAACACACAGAAGAGGGTTGAGAATGGAACCTTGGGGTGATGGGGGAGAATTTTACAATCTCAGCTTAAGTGTATACAATGCTTGAATGTTTGTTTGCCTTAGAAATAACTCAGGACCTAGTCCTAGTTTTAATTTAAAGATGAGTTAGGCAGCTAAAGAACGAATATAAAAATGTGTTCACTAAAACCATTACAATTCCTTTCTTAACAGTTTCCATGTGGATGGACATCACCTGAGTCTTCCTACAGAATTTTAGATCACTTGCATTGATCTATAATTGCAACATGAGTGGCTCCAAACCTGATATTCTCTGGGCTCCACACCATGTTGATAGATTCGTTGTATGTGACTCAGAATTGAGCCTCTATCACATTGAGTCTGCTGTCAGTTCAGAACTCAAAGCAGGATCCTTGCGATTATCAGAAGAAACTACAGCTATGTTATTGTCAATAAATTCAGACACGCCATACATGAAATGTGTGGCTTGGTATCCAAAATATGATCCTGAATGTCTGCTAGCCGTCGGACAAGCAAACGGTCGAGTTGTCCTTACCAGTCTGGGCCAGGATCACAACTCAAAGTCCAAAGAGCTGATAGGAAAAGAATTTGTTCCAAAACATGCACGGCAATGTAATACCTTAGCGTGGAATCCATTGGACAGCAATTGGCTTGCTGCTGGCCTGGATAAACATCGGGCTGACTTTTCAGTATTGATCTGGGATATAAGTAGCAAATACACTCCAGAGAGTGCAGTTGCCACAGAGAAAGTGAGACTTTCAGCTGGAGATACTGAAGCTGGGCTGGTAGTGACGAAGCCGCTTTATGAATTAGGACAGAATGATGCTTGTCTTTCTCTTTGCTGGCTTCCACGGGACCAGAAACTTCTTTTAGCTGGAATGCACCGAAACTTGGCTATCTTTGACCTTAGAAATACAAGCCAAAAAATGTTTGTAAATACCAAGGCAGTTCAGGGAGTGACTGTAGACCCATACTTCCATGATCGTGTGGCTTCCTTCTATGAAGGTCAGGTTGCCATATGGGATCTCAGAAAATTTGAAAAGCCTGTTTTAACCCTAACAGAGCAACCAAAGCCCCTAACAAAAGTAGCTTGGTGTCCAACAAGAACTGGACTGCTAGCTACTTTAACTAGGGATAGTAATATTATTAGATTGTATGATATGCAGCATACTCCCACACCTATTGGAGATGAAACTGAACCTACAATAATTGAACGAAGTGTGCAACCCTGTGACAATTATATTGCTTCCTTTGCATGGCATCCCACAAGTCAAAATCGAATGGTAGTTGTGACTCCCAACAGAACTATGTCTGACTTCACAGTTTTTGAAAGGATTTCTCTGGCATGGAGTCCAGTTACATCTCTTATGTGGGCTTGTGGCCGACACTTGTACGAATGCACAGAGGAAGGAAAGGCTAGTTCCTTAGAAAAAGACATAGCCACCAAAATGCGTCTCAGGGCTTTATCCAGGTATGGCCTTGATACTGAACAGGTCTGGAGAAACCATCTTCTAGCTGGAAATGAAGATTCTCAGCTGAAGTCGCTTTGGTACACTCTGCACTATATCCTTTAACTTGTAAAATAAGGGAAGTTGTAAAGGAACCTTTTATGCAGATCAGTCTCTATAAACAATTTATATTTCACACTTAGTGGGTAAAGAGCTTATAATGTAAACAGTGCAAGATATTGCACATACTTTCTGAATATTAAACATAGGAATTGAAATTCTACTTTTCCAAATCCCAGAGGAAAAAATAATGGAGGAAAAAACATATTGTCCTAGTAGTTTTCTTTCCAGACGTGTTTATGTCCTTCATCTCCCCAGGACACTTCAAAATACAGTTACAGAGGCAATCAAGTACCTATTTGCATGATCAGGGTAGTGCTTATATTTCATTTAAATTAAATTAAATATGGTCTCTCTTCTTCCTTTTTTTTTTTTTTTAAACTTTATTTTTAGGAAATGTTTCATTTTTACAAGTGAAATATCTACTCTTCAGAGTGTATTGTAAGGACTAACTAATGTTTGTAAAGCACTTTGAAGATTAAAAGTATGGAAGTGCTAAATGTTTATTTTCATGCATTATTGCATAGGACTCATCTACCTGAATAGTTCCAAACCTTTTAGACAGTTGTATACTTTTCCTGATTTAGGGCCCAGTCATATTTACAAACCTGGAGGCAGTTAAATATTTCAGAATGTAGAAGTACCCCCCTGCCTAGTGGAAACTGGGTCCATTCCATGCTATATCCTTGGCTACCATTTGGGTGAAAAGCAACACACATTTGTGGACAAACTGTAAAAAGCAGTCACCTTTTGCTCATTGTACACTTTCACTAAGGGCTTGTCTAAATGGGAAAATTTACCAGCATAGTTATACAAGTATAATTATACCTGTAAATTTTCCCATGTAGCTAAGCACTAATATTTACCAGCTATGGAATTGTCTATACATACAAGCAGCAAAGAGTCCTGTGGCACCTTATAGACTAACAGACGTATCGGAGCATGAGCCTTCGTGGGTGAATACCCACTTCGTCGGATGCATTCTTCAGTATTCATCCACGAAAGCTCATGCTCCAATACGTCTGTTAGTCTATAAGGTGCCACAGGACTCTTTGCTGCTTTTACAGATCCAGACTAACACGGCTACCCCTCTGATACTCTATACATACAGTTATTCAGAAACAGCTCTTCCAGAATATGCCTTCTTTCTGTTTAGCTACATCCACTTTGAAAGTGGGTTAAGATAAACAGGAACAGGGCACTTTTGGAATAGGAGTGTCTACACATGGTCTTATTCAGGAATAAGTGCTAAATGTTGAGGTCTCTGACACTTTTGGATGCTGGGTAGGCACTTAAGGGGATAATCCATTAAGTTTCTTGTTGGAGACTTGACATTTCTCCATTCACCCTCTCTCTAACTTTAGCCCTTTAGATTTTTGCTGATGTAGACTGTATCTCCCTTCATTTTATTGGGGGAGTGCGGGGGGGGTGCTATTCAGAATCCTAGTGAGCTGGGACCAGCCAACCCATAAACAAATTAGCAAGTAAGGAAATCTTCTTTGACAGCTATACAGTCGTACTGTTTTCTTTTGTTAATTTATTAAAATGTTAATACATTTTGCTTACAATGGTCCATTAGTATGGTGCTCTGCAGGTGACCATCCTATTGTGGAGAGGCTGGTACGTAAGACTACTTGAATAGAAGCATATTTGAAAGAATGAGGTCTTTCTCCTGTAATTAAACATTAAGACTTTTTCATGTTTCCTATACATGTGAATACTTATGAAACAATATACTGAAGATATGGATCAGAAGCTTACAGGAAACAAAGGGTCCTTAGTTTATGCAGGCATTAAATCAATTGTGAAGTCATCTTTGGGTAAGAACATTACTACTTTAATAATTATACTGTAGCATGTTTACAAAAACTTTGTGGAGACTGGTATGCTTTTTGTCATACAAAATTGTTAACTTGTTAGAACAGACGTTACAGTATATGGAAAAAAAATAAATATGCAGAAAGATGATTCAGAAGCACAAGTAAACATTAGTTTTTAATTTGGCTCTTAGATAAATGCTGTATATGCTCGATCATAAGCCAGTTTGTTTATAAGCTGACACCCCCAAGATGCAGAAGCAAAAATGGAAATTTTCAATAACCCATTCATAAGCCAACCCTGTAATTCAGGGGTCAGCAAACTTTAGCTCCTGGGCCATCAGGATAAGGTGCTGGTGGGCTGAGATGGTTTGTTTACCTCAAGGGTCTGCAGGCACAGAGGTCAACCTAAGTAAACAAAGTGTCTCAGGCGTGCCAGCTGCTTACCCTGACAGGCTGGGACAGCAACTGGTGGGGAAATTTTTTTGTGGAGGAGAAGCTGGGGGTCAGGGGAGTAACCCCTGTGACCACCCTGCACATGACCCCCCCCAGCCTGGGACCCCCACACTCTCCCCATCCCATCCCTTCCCACCTTATCTGGGGAGGGCTGGGGCAGAGGGATAGCTCAGTGGTTTGAGCGTTGGCCAGGGTTTTGAGTTCAATCCTCAAGGGGGCCATTTAGGGATCTGGGGCAAAAATCTGTCTGGGGATTGGTCCTGCTTTGAGCAGGGGGTTGGACTAGATGATCTCCTGAGGCCCCTTCCAACCCTGATATTCTGTGTCTCTGCCTCTCAGAGGATGTCTCTGACCTGGCCAGAGCCTGATCTGGCGTGCCGGGCCGGGCAGCGGAGCCTGATCTGGCGGGCCGGGCCGGACAGCCATGGAGCTGCAGCTGCTTTGGGGGAGAGCTGTCTGGCCAGAAGTGGAGAGACTCTGGTCCGGCCTCTTCCCTTCTGGCTGTGCTGCCTCTCCTTGCTCCCTCTATTGCGGGGAGGGGCTATGTTCCCACCTCTCCCTCTCTATACCCGTTCATAAGCCAACCTCTGTCTCTGGTGCTTCCCTTTTTTACTAAAAATATTTGGCTTATGAATGAGTATATATGGTAATTTGAAATGAAACATAATTTTTCTTGCAATAGCACCCAGAATTTCTGGTGTGCTTTGAAAGTCCGTTAACATAGAGCAAGATGGGTTTCAGCTTACTTGAAAGGTCATGAAGATTTATTTCAAACATTGCTTTTCCTGATGTTATGTAAAAGCTTGAAAATGATTCATTCTTTTTCTGTAACCATTTGACAATATAGGGTTTTGTTTGTTTTTTTTCTGACTAAGAATGCAGCAGCAGTCAAATAGACTTTGTACTGGTTACTTCTTTGTATATGTCAGAATAATATAATCAGTGATGTAAACCAAAGTACTGAGTAAGTCCTTCGTGTGTGCGAAAGAGAGAAAGAGGGATATGTGTGTGTGTGTGTGTGTGTGTATATGTGCATGCCATGTGCTTGCTTAGCTGAATAAAAAGATGTTTCACTTATATCGGTCTTGCTTCAAGGAACTTATAGAATGTGTGGCTAAGCGCCTTGAAGAAAGAATCATGTCTTTTTATTCTGGGAAGCACCTGGAACGTGTTTGGCTGCTGAGAGAAATAATGAACAATAGAATACTAGTAATAACGGAAGCATGTGCTGTTCTGTCACCTCTTTCCTTTTTAAGCTCAATTTTTGCTTTTTCAAATCTGAATCTTGTTACAAAGTTCATAGGAGCAATGAAGAGTTTCCAGAATGTTGTGTTGGTAAGAAGACTTGACTGGAAATAAGTATCAGTTTGATGTACATACTAAGAAGTCATGTATTTACACCAAATTCTATTCTATACGAATGCTAAAACAAAAGTTTAGTAAATGTTCTTTTGTAAATAACTTTGTTTTCAGTGAAGCTTGAAATTAAAATGTTGCAAATTGTCTGTCAATTTAAATTTTGTTTCTTCTTAGGGACAACAGAGAGTCTGAGGCATAGAAGGAGTGGGTCGGATAGGCAGGCAGATATTATTCAGTATCTAAGTGAGGAGAGGTCATTGGCGTTGCAGCTCTGTGGGTGGATAAAGAAGGGAATGGATCTAGATGTGGAACCCTTTCTAAATTCTTTGGAACAAGAAGGAGACTGGGAGAGAGCTGCTGCTGTGGCACTTTTCAACTTGGACATACGGCGAGCAATCCAGATCCTAAATAAAGGAGCTTCTTCTGGAAAAGGTATATTTTTGTACCTTCCAATTTTTTTATTTTTTTTGGTTGCAGATAACTTGCCTTACTGTTGCTAGATCAGTTTTCCCTTGCATAGAAACCCCATCAGGGCATTAATGGCAGCAAATGAATACCCACCCTTGATGCACTTAATTCAGTGAGGGTTGGATTGGGCCCCATGTTAGAGAATTTAACAAATTCTGATCTGTCACTCCTTTCTTTAATGCATTATTGGTCTTAATCTCTTAAAAGAGCAAGGGATGATCTCATGCCCTGTACAAAATACACCCACTAGAACCCTAGAAATGCTGATATCTAGTCCAATACCCAAGATCAGTCTTTTTTTCTTTTATGAAGGTATTTGTTTTATATTATTTAAATAGATTGCTTTTCATTAGTTTTTAATGTTTAGTGATGCAGGGAGCGAGGAAAATATGTCTGAATGTCAGCATATGTGGGCTATTTCAGATTATTGGACAAGTGCTTCTGAATTTTTATCCCTGTACTTGGCGGTTTTTGTTAATCAGGTGATCTGAACCTCAATGTAGTAGCAATGGCTTTATCAGGATATACAGATGAGAAGAACTCCCTTTGGAGAGAAATGTGCAGCACTCTGAGATTACAACTAAACAACCCCTACTTGTGTGCCATGTTTGCTTTTCTGACAAGTGAATCTGGTTCGTATGATGGAGTTTTGGTAAGCAATTTTTTGTCACACTAAACCTCCTTTAACTGTATACAGAGGTCTATACATGAATTCTTTGAATTTAATTCTAAATAGAATGTATTCTTGTTTACTTCCTCCTGATGCTCACTGTTTTCTTATGAATATTTCCTTTAAAAAATCCTATGATATTCATGAATCCATAAAAGATGGAATAAAATTCTAGCTAAAAATGTCAAAGTTCTCTTCATAGTAAAACTTTTAAGAGGTAATTTAGGATTTTTTCTTTAATTGTAAACTTACTGTAAAACTATACAAAACTACATGAATAACCCTTTAAATTTATAGTTGGGATCTTCTCTCTTTCAAACACTAAAAGACAATGTAAAGAAAATACTTAAGCAGGTAGGGAAGCAAATGAGTGAAAAGATGGTAAAAGGGGAGGGAAGGGAAAGCAAAGCAAATTGAGAAAGCAGAGAAGTTCATCAAATTTCCCTTCGTGTTTTCCCTTAAGTTAGCATTCGAATTCACTCAATTGTCGTCTTTGCTGTTTTATAGCAAATTTAGAAAACTGATCTTTTAAAATATTTAAAAGATTGACAACCTTGCTTAGGCTATCTTCTGGAAAAACAAATCAAAATTTCTTAAAACAACTGGCATAGTGGAATAGGGTAATCCTATGCATAGGGCCATGCCAAATTCACAGCCATGAAAAATGCGTGTCAGACTGTGAAATCTGGTCTTTTGTGTGCTTTTACCCTATACTGTACAGATTTCACTGGGGAGACCAGCGTTTCTCAAACTGGGGGTCCTGACCCAAAAGGGAGTGAGTGTGAGTGTGTGGGGGGGGGGGCGGGTCCTGGTATTGCCACCCTTACTTCTGCGTTACCTTCAGAGCTGGGCAGCCAGAGAGCAGCGATTGTTGGCCAGGTGCCCAGCTCTGAAGGCAGTGCCCCACCAGCAGCAAAGAAGTAAGGATGGCAGTACCATACCATGCGACCCTAACTTCTGCGCTGCTGCTTTCAGAGCTAGGCAGCTGGAAAGTGACCGCTGCTGATGGAGCAGGGACCCAGTCTGCAGGCAACAGTGCGGAAGTAAGGATGGCAATATTTTACAATACTATGCTTGCTTCTGCACTGCTTCTGGCAGCAGCTCTGCCTCCAGCACTGGGCTCCTGGCCAGTAGCCACCGCTCTCCAGCTACTCGGGTCCGAAGACAGTGCTGCCCCCAGCAGCAACGCAGAAGTAAAGGTAGCAGTACTATTCTTCCCCCCCCCCCCAGCGCACGCTAACTTGCAGCCCCACCCCCTACAACTCCTTTTTGGGTCATGATCCACTCAATAACACCTAAAATCATGCAATTTACTATTTTAAAAAATCTTATGACTGTCAATTTGACCAAAATGGAGCATGAATTTGGTAGGGTCCTATCTATGTAGGAGCCCCAGGATCAATTCCCATTTGCCATTTCTTGTTTCCCCAGAGCACAAGGTAGCTGAACCATTGCAGAGGCAACATATTTAGTCCCTCAGTGATTGGGGGAAGGGAGGCAAGAAAGTGGCGTCACTCAATGGAAACTGTTCTGGCCAGTGTATGGATCAGTGTTAACTGGCATCAAAGGGATAGCTGTCCAGACATTGTGAGGAAAAGCAGTCATGACTTAAAGTGAGGCTGAGATTAATGTTCTCCCTTTCAGCAAATGTGCACTCTCCAGGATGTGGGGGAATAAGAGCAAATCTAAGGAGGGTTAGCAGTTCATAAAATAATCCACTAAAAACCAGTCACAGGGGTCTAAGAAGGGATTGGCAAAAGGTAACACAAACAGGACCAACAAGATAAAGAGAAGGATAATAAATAAGTGGTACTTTTTTTTTTTTAAATAAAAAAGATATACTTGAAAATTAATTCTAATTTCCCCTGCGCCCCCCAGTTTACCTTAAAATAAAAAAAATAAAAAATAAAGACAGGTTGGGATTCCTGATGAAAAATACTGTTTCTTTTGTTTATCATTTTTACAGTGAAAATCTTTGTAATAAAAATAGAGTGAGCACTGTACACTTTCTATTCTGTGTTATTTAAATTAGGGCTGTCAATTTTAATTGCAGTTAACTTGTGATTAAAAAAATTAATTGCAATTAATCAGTTTTAATCACACTGTTATACAATAGAATACCAATTGATTACAAATATGTGCACTAAAAATGATGATTGGTATTTTTCAGTTCATCTCATACAAGTACCATAATGTAATCCCTTTATCGTGAAAGTGCAATTTACAAAATCTAGATTTTTGTTGCTGTTACATAACTGCACTCAAAAACAAAACAATGTAAAACTTCAGAGCCTACAAGTCCACTCAGTCCTACTTCTCATTCAGCCAATTGTTAAGACAAACAAGTTTGTTTACATTTAGGGGAATTAATGCTGCTGGCTTCTTACTTACAATATCACCTGAACGTGAGGCATTCGTATGGGACTTTTGTAGTTGGCATTGCAAGGTATTTACATGCCAGATATGCTGAACATTCCTATGTCCTTTCATACTTCAGCCACCATTCCAGAGGACATGCTTCCAGGGTGATCTCAGTCGTCTTTGTTTTTTTTTTTTTTTTTAAAGTTAATTTTAAATTTGTGACTGAACTCCTTGGAGGGAGAATAGTATATCTCCTGCTCTATTTTTATCTGCCATATATTTCATATTATAATAGTCTCAGATGATGACTCAACACATCTTCATTTTAAGAATGCTTTCGCTGCAGATGTGACAAAATGCAAAGAAGGTACCAATGTGAGATTTCTAAAGATAGCTACAGCACTCAACCCAAAGTTTAAGAATCTGATGTGCCTTCTAAAATCTGAGAGGGAAGAGATGTGAAGCATGCTTTCAGAAGTCTTAAAAGAGCAACACTCCAATGCGGGAACTACAGAACGTGAATCCCCCCAAAAAAGAAAATCAGCCTTCTGCTGGTGGTATCTGACTCAGATGATGAAAATAAACATGTTGGTTCGCACTACTTTGGATTGTTATCGAGCAGAACTTGTCCACAGCATGGACACTTGCCCTCTGGAATGGTGGTTTGAAGCATGAAGGGACATGAATATTTAGCGCATCTGGCATGTAAAAATCTTGCGACGCCGGCTACAACAGTGCCATGGGAATGCCTGTTCTCACTTTCAGGTGATGAGAACAAGAAGCAGACGGCATTATCTCCTGAAAATGTAAACAAACTTGTTTTTGTCTGAGCGATTGGCTGAACAAGAAATAGGACTGAGTGGACTTTTTGTTTTTGAATGCAGTTATATTTTGTACATAACTCTACATTTGTAAGTTCAACTTTCATGATAGAGATTGCACTACAGTATTTGTATGAGGTGAATTGAAAAATACTATTTTGTTTCTTGCAGTGCAAATATTTCAAAAATAAAGTGTGCATTGTACACTTTGTATTTTTTGCTGTATTTGAAAATAAAGGAAAAACATCCAAAAATGGTTATTAAATTTCAATTGGTATTCTATTGAACAGTGCGATTAAAACTGCGATTAATCACAATTAATTTTAGTCGTGATTCATTTTTTGAGTTAGTTGCGTGAGTTAACCTTGCATGTTTCCCTGCTGCTTGGATGTATTCTCCAGTATACATGCTGGAAGCACTGTGGACCAGCACTGTAACTTGCCAGCTTTTCATAGACTGAAGTGCAATTTGTCGGGTCAGGCTTTCTTGCCATTCTGGTAGATTGCCCCTGGTAATCGTTTTATGACTAAGCATAAAAAGGTACCTGGTACTTGAAAGAGTTAATATCACAATGCGAGGACACCTCTTATTCATATGCATAATGAAATTCATGGCATTAGTTATACAGTAAGCGTACTGTTCTGTTTGGAAGCAATGAGTGATTTGGAAATTTGAGCTTTATATTGCCATATGTGTCTGTCTTTCCTCACAGTATGAGAATAAGGTA
This sequence comes from Gopherus evgoodei, assembly GCF_007399415.2. Lineage (NCBI taxonomy): Eukaryota > Metazoa > Chordata > Testudines > Testudinidae > Gopherus > Gopherus evgoodei. Next base: position 49,925,047 of record NC_044323.1, read on the forward strand.
GCAGTACGAGACAGAGTGGCATTTGCGTGTAAATTCCTCAATGATGCACAGGTGAGTGTGTGTTTTGAATAGGAGCATAAACTGATATGCCATCCTGTATTTTTAATCAGAACCTTTTATAGAAAATTCTAAAAGTGTGAATAATGGACGTAATGATACAATGTGTTCCTTTCCTGAAAATAAAAAGGAATAAATTAACTATTGTATAATCTGAAAATCAGATTATACCTTCAGTCTGATTTCCAATTGTGATAATTAGGGTCAGTATTAATACTTTCACTATTTTTATAGCATGTTACTACGTTAATAGATGTATTTCTAACAGGATACACATACTGTTAATGCCATGTATCTTTACTAGCAATCTTATAATTATAGGATCTTAATCCACAACTGATTCTGCATAGGTGATTGCCCACTTAATTCAGTGGTGCTTCATGCTGACAGAGAGTTCTGTTTGCATGGTGTAAATGGCTGGATCAGGACCAAACTCTGTAGAGGAAGTTTTCACAATCTGTCTCTTGGTTGCCCTTCTTTCTCCTTTGTCTGGCTCACATACCCATGGTCAGGTTAGCAAACAAAAATTAAGCATCCTTCAATTAGTGATCTTATCTAGGCATGTAAATTTGTTTAAACTGTTTTCATGGGAAAAGTTGGGTAAACAGTTTTTCATGCCTGTAACAAACTAACCTGATTAAGCTGCACAAACTCTTTCTTTGCTGTTTAAATGCTCCTTAAATTGTTGTCTAATTGTGAAGAAGCTCTTTCAAAGAGAATGTGTGTTAATCTCTAAGGGTATGTCTACATCTACAATTTTGCAGCGCTGGTTGTTACAGCTGTATTAGTACAGCTGTATAGGGCCAGCGCTGCAGAGTGGCCACACTTACAGCAACCAGCGCTGCAAGTGGTGTTAGATGTGGCCACACTGCAGCGCTGTTGGGCGGCTTCAAGGGGGGTTCGGGGAACGCGAGAGCAAACCGGGGAAGGAGACCAGCTTCCCCGCGGTTTGCTCTCGCGTTCCCTGAACCCCCCTGCAAACCGCACGGAAGGAGACCTGCTTGCTCGGGGGTTCGGGGAACGCGAGAGCAAACCGCAGGGAAGGAGACCTGCTTGCACTGGGGTTCGGGGAACGCGAGAGCAAACCGGGGAAGGAGACCAGCTTCCCCACGGTTTGCTCTCGCGTTCCCCGAACCCCCCTGCAAACCGCAGGGAAGGAGGCCTGCTTGCTCCGGGGTTCAGGGAATGCGAGAGCAAACCGCAGGGAAGGAGACCTGCTTGCACTGGGGTTCGGGGAACGCGAGAGCAAACCGGGGAACGAGACCTGCTTGCACTGGGGTTCGGGGAACGCGAGAGCAAACCGGGGAAGGAGACCAGCTTCCCCGCGGTTTGCTCTCGCGTTCCCCGAACCCCCCTGCAAACCGCAGGGAAGGAGACCTGCTTGCTCGGGGGTTCGGGGAACGCGAGAGCAAACCCGGGAAGGAGACCAGCTTGATTACCAGAGAGGCTTCCTCAGGTATGCTGGGATACCTGCTTATTGCACGGAGGTCAAGAAAAGCGCTGGTAAGTGTCTACACTTGATTACCAGCGCTGGATCACCAGCACTGGATCCTCTACACCCGAGACAAAACGGGAGTACGGCCAGCGCTGCAAACAGGGAGTTGCAGCGCTGGTGATGCTCTGCAGATGTGTACACCTCCTAAGTTGCAGCGCTGTAACCCCCTCACCAGCGCTGCAACTTTGTGATGTAGACAAGCCCTAAGACTTGACTTCAGAGCACGTTTTGTGCTGGTAGAACAGCAAACTCTTGTAGTCTTTAAGGTCAGAAGGGACCATTAGGATCATCTAGTCTGGCTTCCTGCACAACACAGGCCACAGAATCTCACCCACCCACTCCTGTAACAAATCCCTAACCTATGTCTGAGTTATTGAAGTCCTCAAATCGTGGTTTTATATTCCAGCTTAGGTTAAGAGAAGTCAGATAGGTTGTTTGACAGTAGGAAAGGGTATTTTTTAAATTACCGAAATGGTGGCTCATCTTTTGTTTTCCCACCATGTGAGGAAACTTGAGTACGTTTGCCAGGATTTTGACTCCGATGCAGTGAAATGGATGTTTCTGTATTTTAGACTCATTTTTCTGCATAAATTCCAGCAGATACCTCTAAGGGAGAAAATTAATCAAAAAGTTGATGTGTTAGCATGTGCTAATTGATCACATTAAAAGGTCATGAGAAAAACATGAAGGTGGAAATCCTTTATTTTTGTAGCTGAATAGATTCATTGAAAAGCTGACAAATGAACTGAAAGATGCTGGGAACTTGGAAGGAATTCTTCTGACAGGACTGACAAAAGATGGAGTGGACTTAATGGAAAGTTACGTTGATAGAACTGGGGATGTCCAGACAGCAAGCTATTGTATGCTCCAGGTTAGTATTTCTCTCTGAAGTAATTTCAGGTTACTCCATTATTCTTCAGCACTATAGTAATAAATCTTATATAGTGAACTAAAAAGTACTTCTTAGCATGTACTAAAAAAATGAGATATACCATCTAGAGCCTATGTAGTTTTACTTTCAGTGTTTCATTTGGCACCTTAGAAGCAGAGGTTCTCATGGAGTACTCCTTTCCCCTTCCACTAGCTGGGCTGGGCACACCTAGCCACAGTCTGATACTGATTGAGTTCCCGTGCAGGATCCTGGGATGGTGCTCTGTTAAATGTCCCAGTACTTTCCTTACTTCCCAGAAACTGGTGGCAGAAGAACTTGGATCCTTACCATGTCATTGCTTGGTGCGCTGGTGCCTGGAGCCGTCCCTAATCATGCTCCTAGCAAAGCGTTGTACAATTATAAGATACATGGGTTTCTGAACAGTACTAAAGCATAGTATTGTATTATAGCTCATGTTTGGTGAATTTTTTTATTTAATAGATAATCTTGAATGTTTCCTTTAGTCATACTACTTTGTGTTGCTTCAGATATCTTTTATTAAATCATGTGAAACCTTCTGAAGAAAAGTTACTTCTATTGTGGGATGTAAAATATTAAATACTAACCAATAAGTATTAGTATTACCGCTAATACAGGGGTAGACAACCTATGGCACATGTGCTGAAGGCAGCATGTGAGCTGATTTTCAGTGGCACCCATACTGCCTGGGTCCTAGCCACCGGTCCTAGGAGCTCTGCATTTTAAATTAATTTTAAATGAAGCTTCTTAAACATTTTTAACCCTTTGTTTAGTTTACATACAACAATAGTTTAGTTATATATTATAGACTTATAGAAAGAGACCTTCTAAAAATGTTAAATTGTGTTACTGGCACATAAAACCTTAAATTAGAGTGAATAAATGAAGACTCTGCACACCACTTCTGAAAGGTTGCCGACCCCTGCACTAATATATTGCGGTTAATGTTTAAAACAAATTGACAGCAGACCCCAACCCCAGACCCTGACGCATGTCGTGTTAACAATTAATTTACATCCCTAGTATTCTGTATGTTGGTGGTTTATTTCATGCTTTAGGGCTCTCCATCTGACGTACTTAAGGATGAAAGGGTTCAATATTGGATTGAGAATTACAGGAATTTGTTGGATGCTTGGAGGTTCTGGCATAAACGAGCAGAATTTGACATCCATAGGAGTAAGCTGGATCCCAGTTCAAAACCTTTAGCGCAGGTAAACATGAATTATATTTTTGTGAGCATTTAATAAGGTAAAAAGTTAGTCCTTCAGCACCTCATCCATAGGGTTTCCTTTTAAACGTTCATCACAGCGTCCGCTCAGACCTAGCACAGTCTTATGTGCCTTCAGTAGGTCCAGACCATCCAACCCTTTCTAAAGGATTTGGGACCTTCTTGGACTCAGGGATCCTATCCATTTGCTGAGGAAGAAGGTTGTGAGGCATTTTAAAAAAGGCCGTTTGTCTAAAATTTCTGTCTTTCTGTTAGTCCCTGAAAAATGGAGTGTGAACTATATGTATACCTCTCCAGAGGGTAGCTTCAAAGGGCTGATAACAGAGGAAGTGCATTAGCAACCCTCCTCCCTATAAGAGAGAGTACATACTGCCACAATAGCACATACACAATTGCCTTTTTAATACAATGTACCCCAAAGGTATTCAATAAGGTTTAACTTAATTCATAAGATTTGTTCAGGATATTGTCAGTCTGTCACACTTGCATAGAGAAATGAGGCACATACTCATTGTTAGCCACATCTTGGCCTCTACCAGCAGAAAGGAAGGCCTGGTTTAAGGCCATGCTGAAAATGTTGCTGCAAGAGCCTGTTAAATGTACATAGGGCAGGCAGGGTGGCGGTGGTCTGACAAAAGCTGCAATCTTGATTGTTAGATGATGGAAAATAGTACTGAAAAAATCCAGTTTCCCTTTACAAAACAGTGGAAATAAGCTTTCAAGTCTTTTATTAAAGTAAGCTCATTTTTGTTCAGTGTATTTTAGCAGGTGTTTATGTAATCGTTTTATAAGAGTAGAAACAGGCCTTTCAACAACTTTGATTTCCAGCACTTTCTATGGTGAAAGCAGGTGCCTTCATCTCCTGCTAAAAAGAATCATTCAAACTGCAGCAGTGCGTTGAGCTCCACGCTTGTCCCATTCACTGTAAGAAAATACTGACACACACAATGACAAATATTGATTAAAAAATGCCCTGAATTTTTTTGTGTAGCCATGTAAGGCATTTTATATCTTACATGCAAAGACACAATCAATACTTTTTCCTTAAAATAGTGTCCTGTACAGCCCTATAGCCTTGTATCTCTCAAGATTCTAAACTTTTGTATCTGTTAATCTTCATGTACTGTTTAGAATCTCAGATGGGCTCTCCTATGTATATTTCAATTCAGATACATTGCTGTTATTGACTTAAGGTGGTGGTTTTTTTTTAAATTCTGTAGCTTGTAGCCGACTGTCTATTCAGGATGAAATTTTAGCTTTTTATCTTAAATCAGCAAAGCAAAAACTTCTCAATTCATGAACATAACTAGAATTTATTGGTTGTACCCTGTTGCAAGTATCTCATTCCTATTATTAATTTTGGCTTTTGTCTTGTGTTTTTGCAGGTATTTGTGAGTTGCAATTTCTGTGGGAAATCAATCTCTTATAGCTGTTCAGCCATACCTCATCAAGGCCGAGGTTTTAGTCAATATGGAGTAAGTGGCTCACCAACCAAGTCAAAGGTTACAAGTTGTCCTGGTTGTCGGAAACCCCTTCCTCGCTGTGCACTTTGCCTAATAAATATGGGGACTCCAGTTTCCAGCTGCCCTGGTATGGCACAATTTTAAGAAACTCCTTTTTAATCTTTAAAATGCTGTACTATTTAAAGGCGCATGATTAGCAGCCCATGTTTCATGACACAAATGCAATGCAATATCTCTTTCTACTCTTATTATTTTGAAATACCTCTCTCATTGAGTGAAAGATTCACTGGTTCAAATCCCACCCGGTTCAGTGATGAGATCTCTGATTACAATTGTTTGATACCTGATAGTATGGAAATTGTTCCTGACTGTTTCCCTGTAAGATACCAATTCCCTCTATGAACATGGAGGTTACCCTCTCACTACTAGAGAGTAGGCTCTCCCAAGTAGATGAAGTACTTTCTGGCATCGCACCCTACTGTTCTTCGGTTGCTGCCACTGCCCATGAAGATGTATGTATCCTATGACTCAAGACTTCAGTCTTCTGGAGCCCAGTCATATGTGAGAGAAGTGTAAGTCTAGTACACCTCTATCTTGATATAACACTGTCCTCGGGAGCCAAAAAATCTTACCGCGTTATAGGTGAAACCGCATTGTATCAAACTTGTTTTGATCTGCTGGAGTGTGCAGCCCTGCCCCCCCTGGAGCACTGCTTTCCCGCAGTGTAAATCCGAATTTATGTTATATCGGGTTGCATTATATCGAGGTAGAAGTGTAGTCAGAACACAGGACAGGGAAGAACTAAGAATTCCTGATTTCTAATCCTGACTCTAATACAGTTTTCCTTTATGGTCCTGAGCAAGTGACTTGATCTCTCTGCTTCAGTAAAATGAGAATAAAACTTAGTTATGTACTTCACAGGGTTGTTAGGATTAGTTTGATGTTTGTAAAGTGATCCCAAGATGGAAATATACTATAGAATTGCTAAGAATTTCATGCTATAAACAAAAAGTAGGTAAAAAATACAACTTTAGTAAATATTATAGTATCTTTCTTTCTTGTTGACAAATCTGTCAACGAGTGTAGGGTGAAGAACAAAGACAATGCAGCAAGTTAAAGCCATTAAATATATCCAAGAGAATATGCATTTCTTACTTTAAACTTTCAACTGTTTACATTTTCCTGCAACATGAAACATGAATAAGATTAATCCATGCCTTGAAACTATTAAAAAAAATAAAATAAAACCAAAGCACTTTATTTCTAAAATGTAATTATAGTAAAACTTATTCTCTCTTTCTCCTCTCCCCTATGACAGGGATATGTCCTTGATCATGCCCCCTTTTGGCCCTGCAGATATACAATCACTCACTGAGACTCACCCTACCCCATCCCTTGTTGTGGGGGCTCATTAACTTTGTTTTAAAAAAAAAAAACAAAAAACACCTCATTTTTAGTCCCTCTAGTCCAACCCTACTGCTGGTACTGTGGCTAATATTGACAAGTGTCTTCTCCCAATTTCAGGACTCCACAGACACTCTTCCTGGAGCAGACTTATAGCTCAAATGGCTCACTCTCCTTAAATCAAGCTTTCCTGTTGCCGGGTTGTATTTCAAAACAAGTTCACTCTCCCTAGGTCAGGAATTCCCCACTGTCATCCTGGAGCTGGGTTCTCCCCAGCTGGGCCCCTCTTTACTCAGTCCTTTCACTTATCACCTTATAGAAGTTAACAGGCAAGCAGTTCTCCTGCTAGAGTCTCTAGGAGCTACTCTCTCCAGGAGCACCCTCCTCCAGCTGAGCTCTAGTAGCCTCCTGCCAGGTCCAGGTGCTCATTAGTTAGCTGCCAACCACACCCTCTTGGCAATTAATTGCTTACAGATTGACTGTTCTCCTTAAAGAAGCCTGTCATGGGTAGACTGGGTCCTGACTCCCCAGAAAGGGCCAGCCATCTTGTGATGCTCCCCCATATGTACAATGTATAATGTGTATTGCAAAAATTTAATTGCTAACTAGCAAACTAATGTGTCCTCCGCTGTGGTGTCATGAGGCTTATTTCATGGCTGTAACAGCCTTCAGTCTTACTGGTTAAATGCTAAACAAATTGTGTTGATGCTTTCTCTCACCAACCATGCTTATAGTTCAGTATTGTGATATTACAGACATGGAATATAGTATTGTGTTGTCATACATACACACATCCTTTCCCAACTGTTTCACCAGTCCATTTTAAAACTTCTTTATTACAATTGTTTCCATTTATAGCTTATTGATGTGTTACTATGTGGTTCTGGAGTAACACTCTTCCAAAGCAGAAGAGAAATCCTGGCAATGAAATAGGTAACATTAGAAAATGTAGCAGTTATTGCAAAAGAAATAGTGTGAAATAAAGCTATTAATAGGCAAGCAGAAATTACTGTGACCAATAAGAGCTAAAACAGTAGCTTAGCAATATAATTCTATTAGTTTTATCCTTCCTGGTATATTAACATTTTTTTCCTGTTTATTAATTTTGCTAATTGTCTCTTAGGTAGTGATTTTATAAAATCTGAAAATAGAACTGCAAATACTCTCGTTTGAAACCTACTGAGAAGCCAGAATGTAAGATCTCAGTAGTATTGGGAGTACCAAAAAGTCATGGAAAATGCACATGGTAACACTGTAAACATCTATAATATTTCAAAATATTTGTGCTCAAATGAGAAATACCATATTGAAGAAAAATGCTGAAGCTTTCAAGATAGACTCATTGGTTAAATAATTTTCTTAACTAATTTATCACTGCAAAATAAATGAAAATTACAGTTATCAGTTTATTTCTGCTTCCAAATCAAGCTCCTAATTTGAATTTTAAGTTCTTTAATACTCCAGTATAGCACAGATATTGACTGAAAGTTTCTTTCCTGTCCATAGGAGTATCAAAGTCAGATGAAAAGGTGGATCTTAGCAAGGACAAGAAATTAGCCCAGTTCAACAACTGGTTTACGTGGTGCCACAACTGCAGGCATGGTGGTCATGCTGGACACATGCTCAGCTGGTTCAGGTAAACTGGCAAAATTAAACATGTATCCTCTCATATAAATTATATCTAATGTGCCATATCGGACATACCTCCTTGGCTGTCATGTTTGTTAAATATAGTATTTACTTGTCTGGTATTATGTAAAACAAGTGAACCACACTTAAGGTTGAGATTTCAGCTTTAACTCTGCATCTCCTGATTTTGAATCCTCGATTTCCAAATCTTAATATTGCATTAACACTAGCTTTTGCATGGAATGTATATATCAGCAGAGCCATTTTTCTGCTGTCATTCCACAGTGGAGAGTCTGAGCATTTGCTTGAGATTCAAGATAGTTGTGTGTGATTGCAAGACACTATAATCAGTAATGGCCAATTATCCAATTAACCCCTGTGCCATTGTGCTGAAAGGCATGCCCTATCTAGAAACAGCTGTAAGTGTGAACAAACTTTCTGTTTTCCAAGACTGTCTTGGTATATTGGTATTGCTTGATGGTTCTATTTGGAAAGATGTAGGGGAGATGTTTCCTGATATAGGGATCAAAGAAATGGAGAATTCCTGTGAGGGACAGCCATTGTTAGGGGTGGTCCAATGGAAAGGGAAGCTGGCAGCCTATGGAAGCAGTCTGATAAAGTGGAGAACTTGCTAGCTGGACAAAAGGCTGCTGTTTGTCATGGTACTAGGGGTTAGCTATTGCTGAGCATCTGGGAGAGTGTTAATTTCCCAAATGTAAATAGTGATTTCACTTTGACAGTCCTGAGGTTTTTTTTGTCTTGTTTTTAAATTTTGTGTACTGTGTTAAAAACTTATTCCTTTCTGTTTTCTCATGTTGTGATGACAGGTGTCAAATGTCAGGTTCATTGGAGTTGTATTTTGACAGTTTAGTAGCATAGCTAGGATTAGTTTCTAGGTTGCCTCGTGATTTATTGCAAGATGTGGCATGTTGCCCATTAACTATTCTGTGTCATGCACAGTAAGTAGCCTTTTATCCCATTAAACTGTAGGATGTTATTAAATTAGGGTCTCCTCTCTCTAGATGTCATGCTATACCTCCTGCAGTTGGTGCCTACTACTGCTGGGGATATTTGAGCCCAGTTTGTCACACTATATTGGATTTCCTGTCTTGAATTTAAACTTTGACTGTGTCACCATTTTACATATTAGAGAGAGCATTTTCAAAGATACAGACAGGACAAGGGGGAGAATGTTGTTTTAATTTTATCTACTTCAAGTTGACAGTATAAAACTTACTTTCTGAGCTCCTATGTCCTTTCTGCCTATATTTTCATAGTTAAAAGGATTGATCCTCTGCTTTCAGATAACTAATTGCTGATTTATTCTGTATGTTTTATTATTATTTCCAAATTATGTTCAACTGTTGATTTCTTTGATCGTGTTGCTGCACAGATTTACATTTTGGGAAATACAGGACTGAGATTACAAAGCTGTTCCTTTACAATTTTATAATCCCGTGTTTCCTTTCTCATCCAGGGACCATACTGAGTGTCCAGTTTCTGCGTGTTCATGTAAATGTATGCAGTTGGATACTACAGGGAATCTCATCCCAGCAGAGACTGTTCAGCCATAAAACAACCAAGTTTAAAAATGTGGGCCTAATAAATGTCCTTCACAGCCTATACATACCTCAGAACAAGTAACTCATGAATCGTCTATAGTGGAAAAATAAATCATTCTGTTGGATCAGCAGTTTTGGCGTGTGAATAGTTTAGATGTGCTTCACAGAGCCAGGTGTTGCTGGAATGAACCTTTTTAAATGTGCCTTTTTAAATGTGCCACTATAGTCAGTTGTTGAAACAGATCCTTTTAGAAATACTTCCACAGGTTTTATTGAAATTCAGTAAGATTTTTTTTCAGAGCAGGCTATTCTCTTGTAGCTACTATATTAATTCATTATGTATGCTGTATATACTCTATCATAAGCCGCCCCTTCCCCCCACCCCCTCCCGCACCTCCTGAGGTCACTTCCAACCCTGATATTCTATGATTCAGAGTAACAGTGAACAATCCATGAATTCGCCATCTGAAATGAGCCAGTATTATATACTGTTTTAATATGATTTCTGGGCTTTCAAAATAGATAATTGAAGACTGTTATTGAGCAAATCCCTGAGTTATGCTGTAGCTTTCTATTTTCATTCATCGCTGCTCATTATATACAAAAGATACTCTTTCTTTGAAATTCTTTCAGGAGTCCAGCTATTAAAATGTTACATTTCTGCTATAGATTTTTCTTGAAAGAAAAGTTGCATTCATGTAATTTTTTTCTGTATTCACATTTTGTTAATACTAAGACTATTTCAATACAAGTTTACCTACATATCTTGCTGTTTGAATGTAAAACTTTTGATTCGGTTTTTTCCTAACAAAGTTCTTCAAACTGTTTCATTTAATAAAAAGAGGAATATCAACTTCAAAACGGAATACAAATAAATCCTGATTTTTATGAAGGGTTCTTGATGATATTTTGGATGCACACAAACTGAGGTTTTGTAAAAGTTAATCAGATTCAATTCAAATTATGATTACTGGACCAATATAAATTTCAGATAACATGGAGATTTGAATATTCAGTGTTTAGAAAATCAGGGTTTACCTGCTCTTGTAAAATGTGTTGAAATGTGAAAGGCACCTATTCAAATTATGCTACAGATTACCAGTGGACATTGGCCCTCCTCATAAAATTGAACAATTTTTAAAGTTTCTGGTCAAGAACAGTTTCATAACCTGTTGCTAGTCAGGAATAAAATTCATTAGTGGAGCACTGAGTGTCATCTGGCCACATCATACTTGGCTCTAGTGAGTGTGTGTTTGTCCTTGATTTTTATAAGCAACAAAAATCACACAGAATTAGAAGAAACTGCTTTAAGGTATGTGACAATAACATCAGTTTATTTGGGTGTGTGTGTATGGGTTTTTTTGTTTTTGTTTTTTAAACTGGTGAAGAAAAATTGATACTTAACACTCTTACTGTCACCCCCCCCAATGTTAGAAGATGGAACACTAGCAATAAAGTGGTATCTTATTGCCAGTATTGTGAAAAATTGGTCTTTAAAAAACAGAACATACTGTAAGATGCAACTGGTTACCAGTATTCCACAGTATTGGCAATAAAGTAGAAGCCAAATGTAAATTATGTTGTGTGGCAAATTGCTGGCACTACTATGATGGGTCTCGCACTTTCTCTTCTAGAGGGGGGTCAGGGTGCTGTTTCTTGCCCCTGAACTGGGATATTAACTGCCCCACTAGTCCTAGAGGAGGGGAGTGGAGAGGGAGAGACCTGGGCCTGCCCTCTACTCCGGGTCCCAGCCCAGGGAACTGAGGGATAGTGGTAAACCACTTGAACTAGTGGTTCCCTCTCCTGCCCTTCCTCTTGTGGGGGCTTCCTGCCCTCCCTCTGCACAAACCAGGTGTCCCTTTACTTAGCGTCTTGGTCGTCTTAGCCCACTGCAATGCTTCTCCAAACTTTTCTCTGCTTCCCTCCAAACTGTTCTCTGCTCTAACACCAATCCAATCTGCTTCAACTCCTTCTCCTGTGTGATTGAAGCAGGGGTTTTTTATCAGGTGACTGGCTTCAGGTGCTTTAATTAATCTATAGCAAACTTTCTTCCCTCTAGAGCACTGTTTCCTAAACTTGGGACGCCGCTTGTGTAGGTAAAGCCCCTGGCGGGCCAGGCAGGTTTGTTTACCTGCCGCGTCTGCAGGTTCGGCCGATCGCAGCTCCCACTGGCTGCGGTTTGCTGCTCCAAGCCAATGGGAGCTGCTGGAAGTGGCGCGGGCCGAGGGATGTACAAATGGCGTCCCAAGTTTGGGAAACACTGCTCTACAGGGAATAAGGCTCCCTTCTAACCCTCTCCTGCTGCCCTCTGGCCATGCTGTATCATAGTATATGATGCCTCACCAGGGACTATTTTGTTTTGTTTTGTTTTTTTATTTAAACCTATTGTTTTAATACATTAATTACTTTACCCTACCCTAAAATTGTTACCTAATTGGTAGTCTTATTTTTAAACTAATTTGTAAAAGGTGCTTGATATTTGATTATTTGTACAAAGGCTTACTTGGAAGGGGGAAAGATGTTTGTCTTATTAGCAGGAAATATTTATTTCTACCTACCCAATTATATTTTGTACACTTTGTTTTGATTGGTTTCTGCCAATCTGAAATATACTCCATTAATAAATGTAAATTTGAACTTAATGCATAAGTTATTGTTCTGATGATATAGTGCAGGCAATGTAATATTTAGGTTTCAGTTTCACAGGAATCTGGATTTTAGACTGTCAAGAATTTTATTTTTGTTTTGTCACTACTATTGTCACTATAGTAGTGACAATTCATTGATTTTTTTTTTTTTTCTGGAATATCCAGTATAAACAACAGCATGACTACTTACTGTCATTTTTCCCTCATGTAAAAGTATTGTCAAATCCTATCATCATGAAATTAGAAGCTTACTTTATGATTCTCTTCATATCTTTAAATCATATAAGTTAAGAATGTTTGTATATTCTAATACAGTATAAGCACATGTAGTCAGTGCTCAAGCTTTCAGGAAAATGCATTATATTTTAACACCCTCATTTCAGTACAGCACAAGAAGTGCAATTCTTCAACATTTTAATCTTGTTAATCCTTATTATTTCTCCTGTGCTGGTTTTAAAATAAAGTTGTGGTTTGTCTGTCTCTCTGATTTGCTGCTTTAATGTGAATTGCTTCTTTGTGGTTTTTATCTTCATTGTTCCTTAGCATTCTACTGACACCACAGCCCATGAAGGTAGGAGTACAGTAAAGAATAAATACATGCAATTTCTGTTTAATGAAATGTTTTTTCAGTATTATTTTTGGTTTATTTAGGCTTCTATACTGGATTCATATCCATTTGATACCAAATGTGAATATTTATATATAATAAGAAATTCTTATAATTAACATGAGATGGGGATTGCAATTTGTATGGAGTCTGACAACATGATACTCAAATAGAGAGGGAAAAATCTTTGCCTCAGTCCTCAGAAAAAGCCACTAAATACAGAAGCTGTGGAGGGGAGTTGCAAAGAAACAGTTTGCAATGCCAAATCCAGGTGGCCATTCCTATCCCTGGAATTCTTTAGGGTGGCCTCAATGCTGGCTATAGCTCCAAATGTCAGCCAGAGATAGAGTACAATGTGCTCTGTCTAGGCCGCCTCTCTCCTACAGCCATATACCTTCAGCTAATTGCGTGTAACTATAACAAGCCTGGTGGTCTACTACATGTTTTTCTGGTTGTACAGCTTCAATAGTTACTCTTCCTGAGTTTGGAAACAGCTGTTGTAACAGATTTGTTACCAATCTGCCTTCAGGGGATCGGGCTGAGGCCACAGGATCTTTAGGGGAGGAGATGAAGTGACAAAGTTTTAAAGCTTTATTAACCAATTAACAGCGGTGAGTGCTGGATGCACCCCTCATCACTCAGAGAGAGGAAGAAAGCATTAGTGCCCAAGCCCTAACCCATTTTCATACTTACACACACACACAACCCAAGGCTGGCCAAGCCTGGGTGTAACGTAAGAAGAAGAGGAGGAAGGGTAGACAAGAGTTCTGCCCTATGCACAGGTCGTCTAGGGTCCGCTGTAAATCTCTGACTTGCTTCAGCTCTCAGGAGGGTTTTAAGCCCTGGGTTCTTCTGGGGGTGTTTTCATCCAGGGACCTTTGCCCCCCGTGCTTCCAGTACCAGTCCAAACCAGCTTTCCGTGGCTCCCTTAGTTTCCCCAAAACACACTGGTTTCAGGGTCATGAGACTTTGTTTGTTTGTTTTTTTCAACTCACTGGTCTTCACAATCTTGTTGGTTTTGCAACCCCTTCAGTTCTGTCTGGCTCAGTTCTCCCTTTCTCATGGCTGGCAGTGTTTTTGAGATACAGGCGTCTGGCTGTTAGGCAGCAGAGAGCTTGTTTGTGTGCACTGGCCTTGGGCTGCAGTTACGTTCCTTATCTTTGGGCCTAGCAGGATTGTCGAGTTAACCCATTCCTTTCTCCCTTCCTCCTGCTTTGGCCTCTTGTAACTTGCAAGGGAATCTTCCATTCCACACTCACACCTTTAACCCTTCCCAAGATACTTCTCAATGCATATAAAGGCATTAGCAATATATAATGCTCGTGCTTATCCATGGGACCCTGGAGGGAGGAGGGGGGCGTTTTATTGTGACACTGTGATTATTACTTACTTGTATTTCTCATATGATTTTGGAAATACAAATAGTAGCAAACTTTATGACAGTTTGCTGCGATTGCCTAACCCTCTTTTTCTGCTGATTTTCCTTCCAGGTCTCTGTTTTATGTGCGTGTGTATAATATTTATTTATTACACACACATTTAACTAAAGTTTACACACAATCTAAACAGGTAATATAAAATGGCTTTTAAAAATAGCAATTACAAGATTTTGCGTCTGCAAACCGGTTTGCCTGGAATGCTTTTGGATGATGTGTGGCTGGTATATTTAACTTAGAACAGGCATATATTCCTAAATTCTGCACACCTAAATTGTCAATTAAATACACTTTAAGTATGAACTGGCGTCACATCCATTTATAACAGATTTGATTGACAAGTAAGTTTCAGCTCTAGGCTCTAAATGTCAAAGCTGTGGATAGCAAATGTGTTTTTGGCTGACAGTTTTGACAGTAGTAGTAGTGTTTCATCCTTTGAAGATAAATACAGAATTCATTTATGGCTTTTCAGAGTGCCTTAAATAGTCTCTTCATAGAAACACGACAGGTCCCTGATCCTGCAAACACTTGCACCTACTTAACTCTAGCCTCATGAATCGTCCCATTGACTCCATATGAATAAGTTTTTTTAAGCAGTTGGCAGAAAGTCGTGTGCCTAAATGATGGTTTGACAAGAAAACAGAGACTATAATGTACATATGTACAGTGAAGGACATGTTACAAAAATGAGTATGAGATAACTAACTTCAGGTAGACACCAAACTGTTAATATTAAGCAATAAATTTTTCCCACAAAAATGCCATTCCTTACTGGTGCTCTATCAATCCTGAGTGCTAATTACTTTTCACTTAGAACTTGTAAAGAACAGAGCCTGCCCTCTGCTTTTTGGGTGAATAGGAGTGGGGGTGCAGGGACACATGGGGGGATGAGGGGGTGGCTGAGTGGGGGTGGATCTCCCTCTTCAGTGCGCTATTTGAACACAAGGTTGGAATCCCAGAATTCAGCTGTTACATTTCAGGCCAACTGCAGCTATGTTTTCCCCTCTGTGGTTCAGCAAGGGTACTCACTCAGCTTTCAGCTCTCCAGCCGTTTCCTCTCTCAGTGGAGAACTATGTCTCTCCCCCTTCTGACCAGGACATTTCCAGGCTGAACGGATCCCTGCCTTCCCTGTGTCTTTACCAGCACAGAGAACTTGCTCAAAGACATCTGCTTGTTTTCTCTTCATAGACTGATAGAGTGACTGTCAACAGTTATAAATTACCATACAGCACTTCCAACGCAAGCCTATTTTATTTTTAAGGTAAAAAGCATTATAGAGAAAAATCTTATAGAGGAATTCTGCACCAAAACATTAAATTCTGTTGCAAAAAATTAGAAATTCTGCACACTATTTTAAAATTCTGCATATTTTATTTGGCAAAATAACAATATAATCATGCCAGTTTCAATTATTTTAGTAATTTATTTTGAAATACCTGTCAGCAAGTATGTCTGTAACAATATAGACCACAAAAGAGATGCAGGAAATGGTTTTTGTTGTTTTTTGACATTCTTTTCTAGGTGTATTTAATACAGAACTGAGTTGTGATGTTTCACCCCGTATCCTCCATAGAAATATGGTTATGGTATGAATATGGCATAACTTAGATACTTTATGTAAGATGGCTCGTAACATCAATGGAAAGGTTATGGTTTACTGAATGTGATTATCCAATTTGTATGCATGTATCCTTTCTGTATCTGAAGTTAGGAATATTGACTATAACAATTACAGTTGTGCATATACTTGGGGAAATGCCCACAAGACAGTAAGCAATCAGACTTAATGGGCCATTAGAAAAAGACAATGAGTCTTTGAAGATGTGGATCTCTCATCTGCCTGAATTGCCTTCTTGTGGACATTTGCAAATAAACCTGGTTTCATATTTGCTTTGACACTGCAAGTTCAGGTGATAAGATCATCTGGTACAAAATACCACCTTGGACGCTGCTGGTACTTTTCCTCTGTAGGGGGATGGGGATCAAACAAAGGTTTTCTGCCTTAAGTAAATCCTTTTTAAGGCTGGGGACGGGGTTAATCTGGACTCTCCTCCATTGCCTACCCAAGAAGAAAGACTGCTGAAAGTATCTGAAGGGACAAAGAAAGTAACCTGAGGGGAAAGGCAGAGGTGAGTCCAGACTGAGGCTGGGGTCCAGTCTGTAAGAAGAAATAAACTGGAACTCTAAGCTACAGAAATTCTGCAACTTGCCTAAAATAACATTTAGGGTGAGAAATTACTTCTTGAAACTAGTCTCTTTTAAGATCTTAAGCTTGGTATGTGTTTGCTTATTAATCTGTTCTGATAAGAGATAGCAAACAGCCTTTTATACGAAATGACAGTCTGGACCTATACATTGAATGCTTCCCGCCGATGTGCACAGGCAGAAATTGTGGAAAAACAACATCGCTTGCCTCATAACCTAAAGTCATGCAGAACGCCATGCCATCCACAGCCTCAGAAACCACCCTGACATTATCATCAAAGAGGCTGATAAAGGAGGTGCTGTTGTCATCATGAACAGGTCTGACTAGCAAAAGGAGGCCGCCAGACAACTCCAATACCGAATTCTACAGGCCACTTCCCTCAGATCCCACTGAGGAATACACTAAGAAACTGCACCATCTACTCAGGACACTTCCTACACTAACACCGGAACAAATCAACATACTCTTAGAGCCCCAACCAGGGTTACTCTATCTACTACCCAAGATCCACAAACCCGGAAATCCTGGACGCCCCATCATCTCGGGCATTGGCACTCTCACTGAAGGACTGTCTGGATATGTGGACTCTGTACTCAGACCCTATGCCACCAGCACTCCCAGCTATCTCCGTGACACCACTGATTTCCTGAGGAAACTACAATGCATTGGTGACCTTCCAGAAAACACCATCCTAGCCACAATGGATGTAGAGGATCTCTACACAAACATCCCACACACAGATGGAATACAAGCTGTCAGGAACAGTATCCCTGATGATGCCACAGCACAACTGGCTGCTGAGCTCTGTGCCTTCATCCTCACACACAACTATTTCAAATTTGATGACAATATATATTTCCAGATCAGTGGCACCACTATGGGCACCTGCATGGCCCCACAATATGCCAATATCTTATGGCCGACCTGGAACAACGCTTTCTCAGCTCTCATCCACTCACGCCCCTTCTCTACCTACGCTACATTGATGACATCTTCATCACCTCGACCCATGGGAAGGAGACTGGAAAAATTCCACCATGATTTCAACAGCTTCCACTCCACCATCAACCTCGGCCTGGACCAATCTACACGGGAGGTCCACTTCCTAGACACCACGGTGCAAATAAGTGATGGTCACATTAACACCACCCTATACCGAAAACCTGCCGACCGCTATGCCTACCTTCATGGCTCCAGCTTCCATCCCGGGCACATCACACGATCTGTTGTTTACAGCCAAGCATTGAGGTACAACCGCATCTGCTCTAACCCCTCAGACAGAGACCAATACCTACAAAATCTCCACCAAGCATTCTCAAAACTACAATACTCGCACGAGGAAATAAGGAAACAGATCGACAGAGCCAGACGTGTACCCAGAAGCCTCCTACTGCAAGACAAACCCAAGAAAGAAACCAACAGGATTCCACTGGCCATCACATACAGTCCCCAGCTAAAACTCCTCCAACGCATCATCAGGGATCTACAACCCATCCTGGACAATGATCCCACTCTTTCACAGGCCTTGGGTGGCAGGCCAGTCCTCGTCCACAGACAACCTGCCAACCTGAAACATATTCTCACCAGTAACTGCACACCGCACCATAGTAACTCTAGCTTAGGAGCCAATCCATGCAACAAACCTTTATGCCAACTCTGCCCACATATCTACACCAGCAACACCATCACAGGACCTAACCAGATCAGCCACACCATCACCAGTTCATTCACCTGCATGTCCACCAATGTAATATATGCCAGCAATGCCCCTCCGCTATGTACATCAACCAAACTGGACAGTCTCTACGGAAAAGGATAAATGGACACAAATCAGATATTAGGAATGGCAATGTACAAAAACCTGTAGGAGAAAACTTCAACCTCCCTGGCTACACTATAGCAGACCTTAAGGTGGCCATCCTGCAGCAAAAAAACTTCAGGACCAGACTTCAAAGAGAAACTGCTGAGCTTCAGTTCATCAGCAAATTTGACACCATCAGCTCAGGATTAAACAAAGACTGTGAATGGTTTGCCAACTACAAAACCAGTTTCTCCTCCCTTGGTTTTCACACCTCAACTGCTAGAACAGGGCCTCATCCTCCCTGATTGAACTAACCTCGTTATCTCTAGCTTGCTTGCATATATATACCTACCCCTGGAAATTTCCACTACGTGCATCTGACGAAGTGGGTATTCACCCACAAAAGCTCATGCTCCAAAACGTCTGTTAGTCTATAAAGTGCCACAGGATTCTTTGCAGCCTTTTATAGTTAATTTGTTTTGTTTATTATTAAACCCAGACTGTGCAATTTCTAACGGGGGGAGGGGGAAAGGAGGTTTGAATCTCTCTCCTCACATTGAGGGAGAGGGTGAATTTTTATGCTCTTGTGCTGTGCAGATCTTTCTGTACAGCACAAAACAAAAGTGTGTTTGGTTTATTTCCCAAAGGGTGTGTGCATGTGAGGGCTGGGTGAATCCTTTCACACAGATCTGAGTGTGGTCTTGCCTAGGTGTATGCTGGAAAGGGGCTTGAGAGCCTGGCACAGCTACCCAGTGCAAGGGAAACCCAGGCTGGCAGGGCCGGAGGGCTGAGTGGCACCCCAGCACATCTGGTGGCACCCTAGAAGGGGACCCAAACTGTCACAATGGTGTAGTCAGCAAGAAAATGTGCACAGCTTATTGCTCTGACACATTGGTGGTGATTTTAAGTGAGTTTTAAGTGTGTTGACTAGAGAACAAAGTGGTTACTGGTTTGTTATTTTTTGTTTGCTTATTTTGGGTAAGGGAAGTAGGGACAGAAAAGTAGGAAAATGAGTGAAAGTAAAGCTACCAAAAAGTTGGAGCTCCACAGGTTGCAAGTAGAAGAAAACAAAAGGATATATAAGAGATGGAATTAAAACAGATGGAAATTAAAGCAGAAGAAGTCAGGCAAAAGATGCACATCAGAGAGTCATAGAACTGAGAAAGCTGGAGGCGGTGGGTGTGCAAGTGCTCCATGCACCTGGAGTTGGAGAATTCTTGTAAGCAGTGTCTGGTCTGTGTTTGTGTCCTTGCTCTCATGCCCCAAACCAAAGGCATAAAGGGCAGAGTGGACTGACTACCTCTCTAGTTCCTTCTCTACCACAAATCCAGGAATGATCCAAATCAGAGGGCAGATAGTGGAATACAGATAGGAATCATGCATCTATACGGTAAGTAACTTACTCTTCTTTGAGTGCTGGTCCCCACATGAATTTGACTGTGCGTGACTGACACGCAGTATTCAAATAGAAAGTGGGTGCAAGGATGCAGATGGCAGAGCCCTCTGAAGGACCGCTGTCCTAAAAGATACATCAGCGGAGGTGTCCTGTATTAGAGCATACTGTGATGGAACTCCACATATCTGCCTTGCAAATGTCAAGTAGAGGTACTTCCTAAAGTGATGCCACAATGTCATTTGTGCTCTTGTAGAATGAGACCTTACCCCATAAAGGGGAGGAAGATGTGACAGCTGGTAGTAGAGTAGGATACAGCCTGAGATCCATTTACAGATCTTTTGGGAAGATACAGCTTGACGTTGGAGGAGTTCTGCTCTGGGGAGAAACAGTCTTGGTGATTTTCAGATTGGTTTTGTCCTCATAGACTTGAAGGCTGGAAGATACCATCATGATCATCTAGTCTGACCTCATACACATTGCAGGCCACAGAACCTTGCCTACCCACTCCTTCATAGGTAAAGAGCCAAGGCTCGTCGCATGTTGAGGGAACTAAGTTGTCTCCTCTCCTAAGATGAATGTAGTTTCATAAAAAACAGGTAAGTGGATTGGCTCTGGAACTCTGAAAGTACCTTGGGGTGAACTTCGAATGTAGTTGTAATGAGACTTTTTGTCCTTATGGAATATAGCACATGGCGGATCCACTGTTAGGGTTCCAAGCTCATCTGCCTTTCTGGCTGAGGTGATGGCCACAAGGAATTCAACATTTATCAATAAGCGATACAGGGAACATGAGGCTATTTGTTTGAAGGAAGGCTTAATGAGTGCTGAAGCAGGAAGGTTCTGATTAGACCTTTCAAGAATCTGTTAGTGAGCGAGTGAATGAAAACTGAGTAACCATCTGATAGTGGACAGCAGCACTGATTGATGCCAGGTGAATTCAAATAAAACAGATTGAGCTCAGTAATTTTGAGACAAAGAAGATAGTCCAAAATAAGGGAAACATCTGCTGACTCAGAAGACGTTTCAGTTGTGCCTACATAGAAAAACACTTCCACTTGGTTGAACAGCATTTCTTAGTGGCCTCTTTTTTTGCTGTTAAGGATGGCTGGTATGGCTTCAAAGCAGGAGTGTTCTTGGGTAAACACCCATCAAAAACCAAGCCATGAGATGAAGTGCTTCAGGGTTGGGATGTTTGAGCGTTCCATTCTCCTGGGTTAAGATGATCAGAAGATATTAGAAGACTTGAGAACCAAAATTGTCTGGGCCAATTGGAGGCAAGGAGAATGACTTATGCCCTGTCCTGCCAAATTTTCTGTAGGATGCAAGGCAGGAGTAGTAAAGGAGGAAAGGCATACTTCAGATGTCCTGACCAGGACAGAAGAGCATTGCCCTGAAATTATACAGTTAGCGCTCCCCTGGAACAGTAGATTGTTGCATTTCCTGTTTGGTTTTGGAAACAAACAGCTCCTATATCGGGGGTCCCCACTGAGGGAACAAACTGTTCACTGCCAAATCATGCAGTTCCCACCTTTGATGGTGAAATGCCTTTTGAGGGTATCTGCAAACACATTCTGAGTTCCTGGAAGGTAAGCGACCGACAAGGTGATTCAATTCCTGATACACCAATTCCATAGGGGTGACTGCTTCTGTGCATAGTGGGGTCTTGACCTTCCTTGTTTGTTGATGGAAAAGACGGTACTTTTATCTGATTATTATGTTGAACAATAAATTGCTGAAAGGCCTTGCGAGCTTCTCAGACTGCCTGAAATTTCAGAAGATTGATGGGCATCCTGTAATCTTGGGGTGTCTAAGTGCTCTGTGCCATATTGCTGTCCAGGTGGACCCCCCCCGCAGCCCAGGAGAGAGGCAGCTGTAATAATTTGTCCAGTGAGGGAACACAGAGGGAGTGCCCATACTTATTTGATGGAGATCCTTCCACCACATTAGAGATGACGTAACTCTGGAAGAAATTGTCAGTATGATATTCATGATGATTGGTAGGTAAATACGCTGTTCGGAGCTATGCCTGTAGGCAATGCAAGCTGAATCTGGTGAATGGGGTAATATAAGTGCATGAAGCCACAC
The DNA here is from genome assembly GCF_007399415.2 of Gopherus evgoodei. Taxonomy (NCBI): domain Eukaryota; kingdom Metazoa; phylum Chordata; order Testudines; family Testudinidae; genus Gopherus; species Gopherus evgoodei. The sequence continues at coordinate 49,946,975 of NC_044323.1, forward strand.
AACCCAGAAAGGAAAAACCAGTCCTGACTGGTGTTTGAGAGACCAGATTACATGTGAAGACATATCTGGCTTCAAGACTAAGCTTGATAGCCTAATTTTGGCAATTTAATTAGTCTTTGACTACTAGCGGTAAATATGCCCAATGGCTTGTGATGGGATGTTGGATGGGGTGGGATCTGAGTTACTACAGAAAATTCTTTCGTAGGTCTCTGGCTGGTGACTCTTGCCCACGTGTTCAGGGTTTAACTGATTGCCATATTTGGGGTCGGTAAGGAGTTTTCCTCCAGGGCAGATTGGCAGAGGCCATGGGGGTTTTTTGCCTTCCTCTGCAGCCTGGGGCACGGGTCACTTGCTGGAAGGTTCTCTGCACCTTGAAGTCTTTAAACTATGATTTGAGGACTTCAGTGGCTCAGACACAGGTTTGATACAGGAGTGGGTGGGTGAGATTCTGTGGCCTGCATTGTGCAGGAGGTCAGACTGTTACATAGATCATCTAATCAGGTCATTCATGGTGCTAAACCAGTCCTTTGGTAGATAAACTAGGATAACATAGATAAACATAGTAAGAGGCCCAAAAAAGTGCCACTGTGGGTAAAAAATAAAGTAAAAGAAGCAGTTAAAGGCAAAAAGGCATCCTTTAAAAAGTAGAAGTTAAATCTTAGTGAGGAAAATAGAAAGGAGCATAAAATCTGGCAAATAAAGTATAAATATATAATTAGGAAGGCCAAAAAAGAATTTGAATAACTAGCCAAAGACTCAAAGTAATAGGAAGAATTTTTTTAATTTTAATTTAATTTTAAGTACATCAGAAGCAGGAAACCTGTTAAACAACCAGTGGGGCTACTGGATGATCAAAATGCTAAAGGAGCATTTAATGAAAATAAGGCCACTGAGGAGAAACAGAATTAATTCTTTGCATCTGTCTTCACAGCTGAGGATGTGAGGGAGATTCCCAAACCTGAGCCATTCTTTTTAGGTGACTAATCTGAGGAACTGTCCCATACTGAGGTGTCATTAGAGGTGGTTTTGGACAAATTGATAAATTAAGCAGCAAGAAGTCACCAGAACCAGATGGTATTCACCCAAGAGTTCTGAAGGAACTCAAATGTGAAATTGCCAAGCTACTAACTTGTATGTAACTGGTATGTAACCTATCATTAAATCAGCTTCTATCCCAGAGAATTGGAGGATAGCTAATGTGATGCCAATTTTTGAGAGGCTCTAGAGGTGTCCCAGCAGTTACAGGCCGGAGAAGCCTACCTTCAGTAGTAGGTAAATTGGTTGAAACTATAGTAAAGAACAGAATTATGAGACACTGATGAACACAATTTGTTGGGGAAGAATCAACATGGCTCTTGTAAAGGGAAATCATGCCTCAGCAACCTACTAGAATTCTTTAAGGGGGTCAACAAGTATGTGGATAAGTTGATATAATGCACTTAGATTTTTGGAAAGTCTTTGACAAGGTCTCTCACCACAGGCTCTTAAGCTCCTCCGAGAGTTTAAGGGCTGGTTCCTTTATCATCTTAAGTGAAAAAGAGACCGTGAGAGATGCTTTGGGGGTGTGTGTTTGTCCCTCACTTTTATAGTCTTGTGACCCTTTGAAATGGATTCTTCTAGGGATTACCCCTCAAAGTGAAGTTTATTAAAATAGTAAAGAAGGCGACATAGAGTCCATTGGCAAAGGAGTCTCCATGCACTTTCTTCTTCCTTGGGTATGCTGAAATGCGGATTTGTCTTGTGTCCTGCCATTTCCTCTTGCTGTCTCAAGGACCCTGTTTACTACTTATATGGAAATTGAGGTAAACACACATTCCTTTGTTTAGGATAGACCTGTATAACAACTTTTGTCTAGTTAGGCTGTGTGGGTTTGAACATGTGCTAACAACATCATACATGGGAATTCATAACTTTACATATAATGTTGTACATACGTTTCACCATGATATTGACCAGCAAGTTTAGTTTTTCAAATGATACTTCACAAGGTAAATTTTGTATGTGTATTATTACAATAGTGTGTAGAATGTGAATACATGGGTGCCTTTGGTCACAATGGAAACAAGACTTACACTCCTCATAAAAGACAAAGGGTGCAGAAGATCACTGATGGTAAAATTGTTGAATAACCAATCTAGGTTTGTAGACCTGCCTGTGATATTTTCTCTTTGGAGCAGGTAAATTATATTTCCAGGGAGCATAGACAGTACTCTGAAGGACTGCAGAGCCAAAGTACTCATCTGTCTTTTCTCTCTGAAAAGGTGGGCTTCATCGAAGTGCAAGTCCTTCAGTGTTTTGGAATTCCCTGGGAAATCCCAAAGCATGTTGCCGTGACTCATGGCTCATTGCAATGGCTTTTGCCACTGACCTTGATGTGTTTGCTGCATCAACCACTGACTGAAGTGTGGTTCAAGCCACCAGCCAACCCTTTTCAATAAGAACTTGGAACTGAGCTCTGTCTTGTTATGACCTTTATCTACAAAGTCTGTGAACTTGGAATAGTTCAAATGGTAGTACTTGGCTAACATCACTTGATAGTTCACTATTCTGACCTGAAGGCTAGTGGATGCGAAGCGACTTTTCTCCCTAACAAATCTACACATTTTTATAGCCTCCTTGTCAGAAGCAGTGAATCCTGAATGTTGTCTAGATCTCTCCAAGGCAGCCTGGATGACCAGAGTTAGGAGTGGGATGGATAAAAAGGAATTCCGCTCCCTTGGCAGGAATGAAACAGCATTTCTCTTCCCTCCTGGAGGTAGGAGCACATGTGGCTGATGTATGCCAGACTTCTCTAGCAGATTCCAGAATAGCTTAATTAACTGGCAGTACTAATCAACTGGATCCGGTAGTGTGTAGTATATCCTACAATTTGCATTGAGGGTCCTGGATCTCCTCTAGGGAGATCTGGAGTTCCTCTTCCCTGTGCATAATAATTCTTGGAACTGTTTATGGTATTCTGGAGGGGACAGAGATACCAGGGTCACTGCTTCATTGGGAGATTAAGACAATCTTGATGGAATTGGCTCAGAATCTTCCTCTTTCGTGGGGGTCAGGAAGGAATTTTGGCTCTTCCCTCTGGAGGAAATGGTGGAGTGACTCCGTAGCAGAATGGACAGGCGCTGCATATCTGGCATACAGATCCCACATTCCCCAGTATGCCCCACAAGATGGGTCAGAAGAGAGTTGTGAAGGTTCCCAAAGCATAGGGTACAACTGGTCCTTAGGTAAATGCTTTAGTGGAGGTTGGTGCCAGAGGCTCTGAATCTCCTGTAAAGGCTAGAATATCTTGGATGAGGAGATTGTGGTTCTTTTGGTGGCTCAGATTCTCACAAGGAAGAGAAAAGGGGGTCCGGATCTATTGGCGATGCCTACTGTTCTGATGGAGAAAAACAAGGCTGGTAGATAGAAGAAGGAATAGACTTCTCATAGGTAACATCCCCTGGTGGAATTATGACTTCTTTTGTGAGAAAAGGTCCAGATGATGGGGGAAATTGAGGATTGCAAGAGCAAAAACACGTTCTGGTATAGTATAAGTCTCTGTCCTCCACTGAGTTTGAGGGATCCTGATTCACTGGTGCTGATGGTTGGAGATACTGTCAGTAGTTGAGGCTCTGTTTAGGTGTTTCTTGCTGGGAGTGACGGCTCCTAATGTTTCAACTTGGATGGTACCAGTGGAATCAGTGGTGCTGGTATGGGGTCCAATACCAATAGAAGCCTGATTTTATGGGCTTTTGTGTCATGGCCACGGGACTTAAGATGGTCTAAGTCCTCATGTGCTGAATGAGCAGGGTTGCTTAAGTTAGGCAGAATTGTAATGGTCACCTTTGAAGCAGACTTAAATGGAGTGTTCCCTGCTTTCCTGACAAGAGTCCGTGGATATGGATTCCCTTTCATCAGTCACACCTCATGGCAGGAAACACACTTCATGTCGATTCGGGCTGATATAAGTGGGGGAAGGGAGGCCTCTGCCTTGGTCTGATTGCAGCCTCAGTGCATTTTCCATTAGGTGCTTTCTAAGCCAGAGTTCCCACACCTCACGGGCATACAGCTAGGGAAATTGCATCAGAGATCACATTTATCCATGACATTTGCCCCCCTGGGACAGTACAGACAGCATGGATGGGTGTTGCTGACAAAAGGAATGAGGGCAGAAATTTAGTTTTTGAAGCCTAGCGTTCCAGGCATAGTCCATTACCCATGACAGGTATGTTTAATAGTTCCCTGCTTGGGAGCTATGTACACAATTCACTGAAGGCAAACTGAAATATTTTCAGACTGAAGCATGACGAAGCAGCAGCAGCTCCAGACACTGGACGTTCTGACCCAGGTGGACAAGGGTGATCAGTTGGCTCTGCATTATATGCACTATGTTTTGAGGCACTAGGAGAGCAAGGGTGCATGTACGGACTAATGGATGCTGTTAGCAAGAAATCTCTAACTATCGCTGCATGCAGCTCATGAACACATAGGAACTAGCACTTGAAGAAGAATGAGTGTTAGCAGGGTGGCACACTCTTCATCTTCAATAGAGCACCAGTATTTTCTTCATCTTGCTTTCCCCATGGAATTCTATGCTACAGACCAGACGACACACCTTGCTGGAATCCTTGTTCCCTCCCCAGTGTTGGCCATAGCAGGAGTTGGTGCTGAGACATGACTGTTTAGCATTTCTTTCCTCTTTAAAGGAGAAGATTGTTACTCAAAAAATATTCTAAACTAGAGGATAGAAATTCAACATTAGTAATGTTATATGGGTGGGTGATGTAGGGAATTCAGCCTGCTCTTGACAGCATTTTACATGTCACTTTATTAATTTGCCTACAAAGAACTTTGGTAGCTTTGTAACAAGTCAACAAGTAGTGTTGGTGGAGTCTGTTCCTAGTGTGAGTAAAAGCAAAATTTAAAGACAGAAATGTTACATTTTAAAATATCAGACTTCCCTCCTTCAACCAGTGGGGGCAGACCATAATTTTTATGTTAATGTTTCTATAAGTACATACCTTTCATCCTGAAAAATCCCAAAGCACTGCTGAACCTTCCCTGCTTCCCTTTCATGAAACCTTTCATGCTGAGATAGGCAACCTTCAGACCTCTGTTGTTTAAATTTAAGACTTTGGATCTAGACAAAATATTTAAGCATCCTCCTAATCTGAAGAGAAGATTAGACGTTTGGAAAACAGATCAAAGAGGCTGCTGGTGCTTGGGCTATTCCAGCTGCTAACATGTCCTGTTGCGTTTAGAGAAAATGTATTTCTACTTTGCTAAACTTGCATGATGATATTTTAAAGAATACTTGATTTGTGTATTATACTGCTTCCTAATTCCTCTCAAATTGCTGTATATATTTATATTCAGACAAAAATTTATTCAAGTACATTACAAAGACGACTTAATAGCCCTAACTCTGTATTATGAACCCAGAAAATTCAGAATTAAAGTTAAACCTAAAGAAAATCCAAACATTCAGGTATGGACATGTACATTTCTGGCACCCAAACAACCTTAAGTCAGTCCTGTAGCTATATCATGCAATAACTATATATGATTAAGGCATTTTAGTGTTTGTGGTCCCATAGCTGATTACACTGATTTTTTTTTAAAGACCTTGTTCTTCCCTCCATGGTATTGTTAAAGGGGGAGGATGTAATTTGAAATTAACTCCTAAATTATTTATTTGACGTGTAAAGTCTCAAAATTAATCATTTAAAAATACATGCTATAAATTTGGAGAGGACATAAGAGATTGAACCCCTGATTTTTTGGTGCAAACCTTAACTGTAGAGCTGCAATTGGTGCCTTCATAATAAATGTATATAATGTGAAATGGACATTTTCCTACCTCTATTTTAAACTTTTGAGGCACATTCCAAAGATCTTGTCTCAAGTAATGAAGCCGTAAATAAAAATGGATAATTCCAAACAAAATACCTGCAAAATGTCTACTGGCTAAATTGTAAGAGAAGGGTGATAGATGCATCTTCAAAGAAACTTGAAGTGCTGTAGTTTTTATGCATAAAATTTGACAAATGGTATTTTTCTCATTTCAGTGAACAATGCTCACCTGCACCACCCTATCAAAAAATGAACATATTCATCTAAATGATGAATGATAGGCAGCTCATTAATCATTCATATTTTTTAATGTTCCAAATGAGAGGCTTCAATAGATCATATAGAAGTCATCAGTATCACTACTGAAATTGATTCCATCATGGTGAGTCTGAGCTAGAAGTGGTTAGCATTTTAATAAAGACATGAAGACAGAGCTTTTAAACAAATAATAAAAGCATTAAAAGGTCACAGTATGTAGTGCCTATCTAGGACCATGAAATTAAATAAGGTGGTTTAAAAAAAAACAACCTACTATACCAAGTACTAGAGAGAGAAAATGAGTGAGGTAAATATCTTTTATTGGACCAACTTCTGTTGCGGAGAGAAACAAGCTTTCAAGCTTATACAGAGCTCTTCTTCAGGTCTGGGCAACTTATTCTGAGTGTCACAGCTAAATACAAGATGGGACAGATTGTTTGGCAGAAGTAGTTACGCATATTTCAAAGGGTCATTCAGGGTAAAGGTTGACGCTCCTCCAGTCATAAGGCGAGAAAAGCAGCTAGGAGGCTTGCTAGTGGGTTATAGACTGTTTTAATAAGCCATAAATCCAGTTTCATTCCATGATTTTTAGAGTTTAGCAAAGTTATGAATTTAAGCTCCCATCTTGTATTTAGCTGTGACACTTTTAAGTAAGTTTCCCAAACCTGAAGAAGAGCTCTGTGTAAGCTTGAAAGCTTGTGTGTCTGTCTCTCAGCAACAGAAATTAGTCTAATAAGATATCACTTCACCCACCTTGTCTCTCTAATATCCCAGGACTGACATGGCTACACCACCACTGCATATACACAGTACTGACATTTTCCATTTAGGGCCCCAAGATCTGCCTACTGTCATTCCTTGAGGATGCTATATAAGGTTATACTAAATGTAAGGCTTTTCTTTTGAGGGAGTTCTAGGGTGGAAGATGCTGCTCAAGGGTAACATTTAGGGTGAGTGTTTTATATTCTGTGCTGTGCATGGCTTATTTTATTTGTCATTCCATGGGATTGCTGCTCATTCCTTCATTTATTGTGACTTTAAATCATTATTGAAATAGCAAAGAGCGAGAGAGAACCAGAAAAGGCACCTTACACATCTTATTAAATAAATTCTATGCAGTCGAATGCTAGTTTTGTTTTCATTGCTCAGTGAGGGAAGGGACATAGCTAAGAAGAGGTACAGTGACGGGGAACTAAGAAAATATGGTGAGACAATAGAATAGGAGTAGGGTTACTTAGCCTGGAAAGAAGTAAACCAAAGGCGCTTGGTTGAAGTACTTAAATCGCAAAGGGTATAGGAAAAACAGAAGTCTTTTTTCACCACTCCACATAATACAAGAAGGGGCAGTCGCTGAAATTAAAATTCAGTAAACTTAAATCTCATAACAAAGTTCTTCTCTATACCCAATTTATAGTCTTCAGCACATGGTATTCACTGCAACTGAAAGTTACTGAGATACTATGCCAGGATTACAAAAGGAACTAGTAGTGCGTCTAATGGTTAAAGCAGGAAACTAGGATTCAGAACTCAATGACTTTTCCTAAATCTGTTGCTGATTCATTAGTGTTTGCAGTGTTGTTGTGGCCATGTTAGTCCTAGAATATGAAAGACACAAGATAAAAGCTATTACCGCAACTCTTAGTCCAATAAAAGCTTTCACCTTGCCTATCTTCTAATTGATTCATTATGTGAATTTATGGAATCTTAGCTTCTGTGCCTCCATTTACCCATACATATAATGGTTATATCATACTTAACTATCTCAGTGATAATTATGTTACTTAAATATGCAAGTTGCTTTATAGGGCCAATAAGGCAAAGTGCCAGACCCCCAAAAATGATACTTTAAGACACGATACAATCAGTAAGACAAAGGATAAGGGTTACAGTAGCATCAGTGTGAATATGAATGTGTGTACAGCACCTTGGAATGGAAGATGTACAGTAACTATTAAATATGATTAATTACTACCCACTTAAGCGGTTTGTTTTATGACTGCTACCTTTTGTCACTGAAGGAGTGCCTTCTGTGTAAATCAACAAAAGCAGCCAGATCCCTAATGGACAACATGAAGTCTCTGGAACATCTCCTTTGTAGGGTAAAAACTCTGCATGAGGTAGATTCTATTAACTTTAAGGTTGAGGTTTTTTTGAGGTTAGAAGGGTGAACTACTGCTAAAGTTTATAGCTATGCAAAACAGGATAAAAATAAATCTTAAGATTCAAGGCATAAAATGACCACTTAAAAGGGGTCAGGAAGGAATTTTTTTCAACCAGTTTTTCCCTCCCTTGATAATGCTCTCCAATAATCAAGGACGTGTACGTGAAGAGGGGAGAGGACAGGTGATTCTCCATGCTCAATTCTTGGCAACTGAAAATCTTGCCATGAGGTCGAGTTATTAGCATGAGTTACAAAATCAACAATTTTTCCTTCTAGAAACTAGATTAAGACCAAATATTTCATCGCGGACAAAACAGAAGACAAGAAGTTTATCTGATCTAGGCATGATTTAAAATCAAAACAATGTAGCAATGAAAGGCTCTGTATCCTCTCCCCCAAAAGGTGATCTCACTACTAGATTACGGGTCTTTGTAATAATCCCTAAAATATGAATTGCTTTTAGTAACAAACTATCTGAATCTATAAAATATTTTGAGCTACTAAAGTAGTTTGATCATAATGTTCAAGTGAACATTATCCCCATACCTCAACCGCAGTATTTACTGTTCCCTACTGTTGGCTAAATGTATGACAAACCAATCCAAGTAACATACAAGGTGGGATTTGGTATCATAAGGAAGATTTACATGAACAGTTTGTTCCATGGCTGAGGCATGCAGCCACACCCAGCACTCAGGAGGGTGTATTTCTAACTATAGTAGACAAGGCAACAGTGGCTCCCTGTATTGTGTATGAAGTGCTGTCATTATATAGCGGTGGCAGGCGCCATTTATTTTGTTCAGTATTTTAGTCTGCATACTGTTCTCATGTAAATTGTACTGAAAGATGAGACTTTTGCATTCTGTTCAGATGACTTTATCTATTGCTGTAGCACAATATTCACGTATGCAACAAAGATCAGCTTCCAAGCCTTGACAGATAATAAAAACAGGACTCAAATGCCTACAGGAACAAATACAGTAGAGTGAAGACAAGAATAGCAGATATTTCTTCTGCACTGTTGAAAGTGGTTGACTGAAAGTTGCTGGACACTAAAGAGCTACAGCAACGAGAATGGCAGAGCCAGCTTTTCTGCATTGCATGAGATGACTGATCCCTGTCCTAGAAGAACCATCTCAGGGATTGAGAATAGTTCACTGTCCAGTCTAAGGATGTATAAGTTTAACCAGTTAATGGATAAGCTTGATACTCATCAGTTTCTGTTAATGATTGAACTCCGTACAGGATCATGGCTGCTATCCTGCGCAGAACCCTGGGGATGGGTTGGCAGCCAGGATCTCACGTGCACAGCTGGGACCCTAGGCACAGGGCCAGCAGCTGGAACCCCAGGATGCTAGGCATGGGGCTGGCAGATCTCCCCCTAAATGTGGGGGTGCTGCAGCATACTCCTAGTTCCCCAGTTAAATGTTTAACCGAGAGAATCAATCGGTTACACGGTTATTGTTTTTATGTTATATACATCTCTAGTCCATTCATTCCTTGATCTCTAAGAATCTCTCCACTTGTACTAACTGAAATAGTTTGAGGTAGTAACACTGGGGATTGTGTTACTGTGGATTTGAGGGGTGTGTGTACCCCAGAATGTGATCAAGCTAATTGCCACCATATTATGCACATTCAGCCACCATTAATAAAATAGAACACCATAGAGTTAAGGATTAATTTGAATAAGAAGGCTTTTCAAGGTCAAGTCAAAACTAGCTGGCAGTTTCTGCCAAGCAGAATGGGAGGAGGGGAGAGAAAGTCAACAACTGAGAAAGAAAATAAGTGGATGAAGAACCTTGAATTTGGGCACCTTTGATATAGAAATATTATTATGATTAAGACGGTTAGGAATGTTAAGTAGTTTATTGAACATTAGGAAAAATGATTTCGTAGGTGTTACTATGACCTATGTGTTTTTAGAATTTAGTTATAGAAGATTAACAGTGTATTTTGGAGCAGTCCTCTGAAGCCATCTTAAGAAATGTTTTTCCTGACACCTTTTCTCCCCGGCCGGTAAACAACTGACCACTGTGAATCTGCTGTTAATTACTCAATACCATTCCAGATTTTAGTTAAATACTTGGAATGTTCTAAACCTTTTGCTTATGTCTGTGTGTGCTTAAAGCTAATAAACTTCAGTTTTAGATAGAGCATGCTTACTTGCATTAATCTTTCATCAGATGGAATTGCTGTGTTCCTAATGATTTATACTTGGCACTGTCTGGAACGAAACAGTAAAGTTACTACTGTGGGTTCTGAAAACACTGGGTAACAACTGAACCAGGATGGATTCATTTCTCACAGGTGACTGAAAAACTCTCAGATGGCAGTAACTCTTATTGCTGCTCTGATCCAAATTTGAACTAGTCATCTACAGGTGAAGAGAGTGTTCCATCTTATTTCAGTGAGCTACTCCCTCCAGCTGCATAATTTTAATTAAATTAACAGCACAGCTTCCAATAATTACTATATGGTTTAGGAAGTGTCATGAAAATTCAAACTGAGTGACTAGCCCCTGAAGAAGAAGCTGTCTTTGAAAACTTTTGTTTTCCCACTACCTAAATGTTTAAATGCAAAATGTTTAAAACATACCTCCTGCAGGTGGCAAATAGCCATAAAAATTGGCAAATATTTTAGTCTACATAGAACACGAAAAATTTAGAAAAGGTTGCATACAAGAGCTTATTCATCATGGACACACTTTAACAAGATTCATTAACCAAAATGACAATGAATTAGGGAGCAGACTATACAAAGTGTCAGATTTTTTTCCCTTTGAGACTTTGTTCCTGAAAACATGCTAACTTAAAAGCTCTGAAGACTCTTGTTGGTTCACAAAACATATATAACAGAGGTAGTGGCAGTGCAAACTTTCCTGCCAGTGTTAGTCTCAGGGCCACCTTTAGCAATTAAAATAGTCTCTCATCTTTTCAGTTCTTGGTGCTTATGCTTAGATTGCCCATAAGAGTGCAGGCTGTGGTAGGTTTTGTGATATGGTCAACTCCATTTGAAATTAGCAAAGACAACTAGAAACAATATTTTAAAAACCGTTTATCAACAGTGGTTATTAGGTATCTTACAGGTGCTCTCGCTCGTTTGTGTTGGAGAGTTAAATTAAAAATTACACGAGGCAGCCGTTTTAATGTGATTTATTTAGTTATTACTAAGAAACGGCCGACTCCAGGCCTCAGCACGCCAAGCGCGTGCTTGGGGCAGCATGCCGCAGGGGGCGCTTTGCCAGTTGCCGAGAGGGAGGCAGACAGCTCCGGTAGACCTCCCACAGGCGTCCCTGCGGAGGGTCCGCTGGTCCCGCGGCTCCAGCGGACCTCCCGCAGGGACACCTGTGGGAGGTCTGCCGGAGCCGCAGGACCAGCGGACCCTCTGCAGGGACGCCTGTGGGACGTGCAGCGGAGCCGCGGGGTGGGCAAGCAGCAGAGTGCCCCCTGTGGCGTGCCGCCATGCTTGGGGCTGCGAAATGGCTAGAACCGGCCCTGCTAAGAAATGGTTATGTTAAAAATAGACAAGTCGTAGCATTTAATTCAAGTCAGGTATGAGGCTTTATTGCCAAACTAAGGAAAGTGACTGTTTCCAAGACATAAGAACTCATACCCAAGCTTGCATACTCCAAGTTTAAAGATACTCTTTAAAGCTACAGCCCATAAAATGTCTTAATTTTAAATACACATTTCCTGCTAAGTATCATATAGAACACCTGATACATGTGGTATGGGAGGAAGCACACCGAAACTTAAACATTGATTTTTTTTCTTTTAAAAACACAAACCAATTTGCTTACTAAAACATTCCTCTGGTCCACAAACATTACACACAATATATATATAAAAAATGCCTGAAAAAAGTCAAAATAATATTTTACTTCTTACTGAAAAGATCTCAGTTCCAACAAAACTACATTTTTTTCACTGGCTGCACTTAGGATTGTTAGCAAAGACGCAAGTACGAAATAGAAGTCAGTAGCACCTTGCCACAGTGTCCAGTTCAAATAGCAGTTGGCCAACAGACATCTCTTGAGCACCTCCACGAAATAATTTCAGCCTCCTTGCTCAACAATAAGATTACACTATGCAGTTATTGTCTACTCTGAAGTTGGAAGGTGTGTGCCAAGAAGTATCAATCATTCCTTGTAACACCAAATGGGAAGTACTCAGGAAATTCATGGATAATTTTCAGTGCTTCATTGTAAAGCGCAAGATCTGAAAGATGGACAGAAAATATTAAGACATTGTGACAAATGGATTAAAATGCTAACTAGCCCAATAAAACAAGGTTGACACATTCTCTATTTTTACATTACGGAGTTTGAGAAAGTTCTTCCTCCTCCTTCAGCTGAGTCTTACCATTTTTAAGCCTCTTTAGCTATAATTTCCTTTGACAGATGAAAACAAATATTTAGAAGAGGTTGTAGTCCAGAGTGCACGAATTAGTTATGTGATGGGGAACAAAAAGATAATTCCTTAACAGCTATGCTGGAACTCCATGGTTTGGAAAAGTATTGTATTCCTCTTGCTAACTTTCAGAACCTTGTATTATGAAAGTGTCTACTACTGTTTATCCACTTTCTCTACAACGTGTTTATTTGACCTGCCTCATACTCCTCTTGGGTCTCCTCTTGAAACTAGGTGGGTTTTTTTTTTTTTTTTTTTTAAGTTCTTCTCTTGGGAAATCCTTGTCATGGTTAATCATTTCTGTTGCCCTCTCTCTACCTGGTCTATTTCTTTACAGAGCTGGGGGTGTGTGACCAAATGTAATTATTCTTATGTTATTCACAATCTTCTAGTCTTGACTAACCTACGTCATTCATAAATTTTGCTACCTCAATATTCGCCCTTCTATCAAGTCATTTATTTACTGATATCAAACCCAAGAAAGGGTGGGGGTGCACCCCTATTAGCCTCCTTCCAAGTCCAATGAAACAGACCAATAAATGAACCATACAGGTCTGTTGCATCTTACGCGTATTTAACATGCGCGATTTCAGCTTTATGCGGTCGGCAAAAACAAAAAAAAACAAAAAAAAAGAAAAGTAATTTAAATACTGTTTTTGTACTGTGGGCGATTCCGCCCACCATTCAACTCAATGTAATTTTGACTATACGCAGTTTTCGCTTTACGCGCTAACTGCGGAACGGAACCCCCGCGTAAAATGAGACAGACCTGTATATTCCTGCTGTCTCTCAAATTTCTAATCCGTGAGAAAGATTCACCTCATTATCTGACTACTGTTTCTTGACTAGCCTCTTGTGATGGACTTTACCAAAGGCTTAAAAAAAAACAAAAAACACCTATTGATTTCCCTTTATCAGCTATTTTGTGGACACCATAAAATAATTCTAACAAACTGGAGACACATTCTCTTTATGGAAGCCACGCTGGTTTGTACTTGTCATAAGTATCTAGGTGTTTTATAATTAAGAAGTAATCTTTGTAAATTCCTCTATTGTCCTTCAGCCTCACTTCCCCACACCATCAAAACACTATCCAGTGAATGGAGGATTGAGGGATAGTACTCTGTGTACAAAAGCAGGTGTGTGCTATGTTCAGAAACCAGAGCGGTACAAATGATCTACATAAGAATACTCTTTTTGGCTTGAACCAACTTTTGCATAGGGACATTAACATTACTGTATTTTATCTTTCTGCTTTCTTTTGTTCAAGGTTCTGTAATTAAGACAAGTTACTTATGTAGCCTCCATATCTAAGTCTAAGGACTTTAGGGTTTTTAGCAACTTTCTTGTTTAAGTTCTTTCTAACTAGCTTTCCCTAAATTCCTCTCTGCTCCCAAAGTTCAATACCATAATACTGCATTTTGGTATGATCTTTCCTGAGGATATTACATGTAATTGCATTATGGTCACTAACTCTGGAACAAAGCTCTGGCACTGCATGGAAGCCTCTGTATCAGTAGCAAAGATTTCTGGAAGCAGCTTGTGAACGTGTAGAAAGAGCTCCACTCAACACACTGGCAACTCCCAGACGGACCTGACTCACGAGAAAGGGTTAGCAGACACGCCCCTTCCTTCACTGTGGAAATGTTTATAATCTAAAAAGTTATGTACGTTATTTGTAAGGCTTATGTTTTACTTACCAAAAGCGCTTTTATCTTCTCTGAACTGGACATATGACATGCACAGGATAGTTGCCTGATTTGTAACTCTTCCCACTACTTCAATGACACCAGAGAGTTCTTCATCTAACTAGTGAATACATAGAAATTAAATAGTCACCAGAGTAGGTTTACTATTTTCTGCATGTCACTAGTTACACACCCAGCTACAGTTTAGGAAACAATGTTTGTTACTGTAATTTGTCTGTTCCATTTCTGACAATACAGTACTGCTGAAAAATAGGTCTACAGGTCTGTAGATCTTTTAATTTGTTATTTAAAAGATCTACAGCTTTATAAGAAAGAAAGGATTTAGTATTGTCTGTAACACACAGATTAGCAGCACCCCAAAGGGATCTTGAGTGGGTTATGTCCTTTACAGTACAGCTGGCTCACACTGCAGGTTGGTGCAAGAGACATGTAGGTGCCATGCTTACCAGAGGTGCAGTAGGAGAAGTTTTTGTACTCCAAGTGTGCTGCTACAATTGCAACAGGCTTTTGCCTAGACTGTGAAAGGAGTGATCTTCATGTGTTTCAGCTATAGGTGCCTATGCAGGAGTCACAACGTAGACCCTATGTTTAGGCACCTAAAAGTTAGTAGCTTGAGCCCAGGTAATGAAGATTAAAAACAGAAAAACTAAAATCATCATAAAGGTTGGCAATCTAAACGTAAGTGCTTCCTTAAGCCATTTCATTATTTCTGAACATCTAGAATTTATTGCTCACCTACCAATGAATCTCCTAGACTATGAAAAACAGGACTTTTGTTCCAGAAGGATAGATTACCTTAGGGGGCCTCTCTGGGCCCTACCAAATTCCTGGCCATGAAAAATGCACCATGGACCATGAAATCTGTATAATATAGGGTAAAAGACCAGATTTCACGGGAGAGAGCAATATTTCTCAAATTGGGGGTCCTTAACCAAAAGGGAGTTGCAGGGAGATGGGGAATGTCACAAGGTTATTGTAGGGAGGTCATGGTATTGCCACCCTTACTTCTGTGCTGTCTCCAGAGCTGGGTGGCCAGAGAGTGGCAGCTGCTGAATGAGGGCCTAACTCTGCAGGCAGCAGTGCAGAAGTAAAGGTGGCAATACCATCCCATGCTATCCTTACTTCTGTGCTGCTGCTGGTGGCAGCTCTGCCTTCAGAGCTGGGCTCCCAGCCAGTAGCCATCACTCTCCAGTGAATGGTTTCCAAAAAGGAGCAGGCCTGAGCTCCCTCTAGGCATTTACTGTCCTTTGAGTACATGACCGGGGGAAAGAAAAAAAGTTAGGACCAATAATGTTAACTTCCAAAATGACACTTAAACTTACAGGCTCGCTCAGTTCAACAGTTGTATTTTTTCCTTCTCCATCCGAAAGGATGAAAAGTTTCCCTGATGGGTGAATCTACAAAGAGATTATTAAGTGCATATCTTCGAACTATCAAAGCAAATTTTTTCTGAATTCTAACTTGATTCTGTACTGTACATATCATACATTCAAGAACAGTAAAAGTGCGTAAATTAGATTATTCCCCATGTCATTTAAAAAATATTTTTAAGATAAAAATTCTTACTTTTTACCACCAGTTTACATTTTTTTCCCCTTTTGGTCAGAATAGCCAATTAAAAAAGCATCACTTGTTTTTAGCTACTTTCAGGCTATGTCTACACTATGAGTTAGGGTGCGATTCCCCTGATTGTGTACACATATGCATGCTAATTCTCATCAAGCTAGCACAAGCATAAACAGCAGTGTTGCCATGGTAGTATGAGTAATGACAGCAGAGGCATAGCTGAGTTGTGCTGAGTACATACCCAATAGTTTCAGGCAGGTTTGTCCTCGGCACAGCTCAGCCATGCTTCTGCTACCGCAACCAGTGCTACTATGGCCACACTGCTATTTATACTCATGCTAGCACAATGAGAGCTAATGCAAGTATGTGTACATGAGCAGAGGAAGCACAACTAGTTTGTAGTGTAGACATAGCCTCATTTCTTAAAAAGCACAGTGCTTGTGATGCAAACACAACAGAGCATTATTTTTAAAAGTATGGTTTTCACTAAAAGTTTTTTTAAAAAGTCAAATATATATATTGATAAGCTTTGTAAAAACCTTTTAAACAAATCAAAATTATGACGTTGCTATAACAGCATAGCATCAGATACATTCACAATGAAGCGTTTCCTACATATGGAAGAAATGCAAGAGATGTTTTTGCTTTATTTACAATATTGTTATAATAATGCCATCTAACAGCATTAAATAATTTGTATTGTCGTTACAAAAATGTGACCTTTTAGATGCTAATTAAGAATTGGAAAAATTTTATCTTATATATTTATCCAAAACAGCTAGTAGAGATCACATTTTCTAACGTTAAGAAAAAAACCACGACTCATAAGCTATCCATTCTTAGGTCTTTGTTTCTGTATGAAGCATGGATTGTGTTTTTAAAACACAAGGCATGGATCATGCTCTGAAGGTCAGCACACCTGGATTCTATCAAACCAAAAAAGTAATAAATACCAGAGTGGAAAAGGTGCCACTGAACTTCAGACACAGATGTTCAACTTTATCAGCTGCTGAGTGCTTCCATTAACCTTAAAAAGTCACAGATCTCTTTAGTTCTTTTTAAAAAAAATTTTTTTTTAAATATTTTTTTTAAAAACTAAATACAGATGACAGCCCCTAAGATTACTACAACTAAAAATATTAGAGTATTCCCCTTACCCAGTGCACTGAAGTTATTTCATTGCTTCTCTTTAGACAGGTTTCACACAGCACCATGGGAGAGAGTCATTTTAATAAGCAACTCCATCTTCCAGTAAGACAACAAAAGTTAACAAGGGGTTATGGAGTAGTCATGGAAGTTTTCAGGGATATCAGGCATTCATCTGTGACTGACCCCTACCCTTTCTGGATGATCAGAGAGTAAAGGATATCTAAGCAGGGTGGGTAAAAATCTTTTTTTTTTTAAATAAATAAAAAAATCTTTTTTTTTAAATTGGATTTTTTTTATCAGTTTTTTCCTCAAAAAGCATTTTATCTAAAGATACATTATAGCTCATATCATGGAATAGGGATTATAAATTCTAATTCTATAGTACAAGAATATATTCATGAAATGTTTAAGAAAAGTTTTGTAAATGAGTTCCAATAGTTCATGGATTAGAGATCCACTCATATTAGGTTCCAGGGGCTTCTGTCTAGATTATTTAGGTTAATCTTTCTATCTACCCAATGGGACTCAGTGCTCAGTCTAGAAGATTTAATCAGAGATGCTTAGTTTTGCAGTTCTCAAACTGTGGATTTGTGTTTCCAGAAATAGCATGCTTGTTAACAGCAAAAATGTTTTTTTTAAATAAAATAAAATAAGAGAGAGGTGAGAAATAACAGACGCCAACCTATTGCCCCTCTGCAAATTTGTGTACACAGAGTCAATCCCTTACCTCTCTCTAAAAGTGCAAATTTTCAAAAAGTTCAATGAACAGAAGATTGTGGGGGGCAGAACAGATCTGGACAAGGAGAAGTCTGGAGATAAATGTGAGAAGGGAGGGATAGGCAGTAGAAACAAAAGTGAAACTGTTTGAGCAGCATATTCCAGAAGTCTTGAGGTCTTTCTGAGTGTACCCTTCATTGATTAAGATCTACCATACCATTCTGTCCCTAGAAGGGAAAACCTGAAATGTCAGCAGGTCAAAGAGACCCAGTTTGGGAATATTTTAATGAAGTTCCTCTACCTGTGAGTAAGATAGGCATGCGTGCAAAATGCAAACAGCGCAACAAAGAAATGTAAGGCCTGCTTGCCTGAATGAAACAATATCATGAGAAGTGTTCCTTTTCAGGAGGAAGCAGCAATGAAGATGATGAAAGGTTGGTAAACTTTTTTATTTCATACTTCTTTCTTAAGGACTGCTTGTCTTCCTTCTGGACTATTCTTGAAATCTTACGTTTGAGTAAAAACTATAGTTGTTACTCTATGGCACTATCATTTTAGATGCAGTTGTGATAAAAAATAGCTGAAATAAGCAGATCTTCCTTTTACAGTTTCACCTTTAAAGTAGTACTGAATGTCAGTGAATGCAATGAGCAATAGTAAATGAGTAGTACGGTAATAATAATTAAATAACTGCATTAACTTTTTTTGTTTATGAGAGTCCATCCTCAACATACAGGATTCTGAAGACTATCCACCTTCAAGATCACCATCATTTTCTATAGTTTCAGAGTTATCTGCTGATGATCGTGTTTCAGTCGCATCATGTGTCACACAGCCACAGTATATCACCTGTAGCAAAAAGAAAGAATTGCCCGGTTTGTTTATGCAACAAACTCTCCTTTCCATATGATTGAGAACCCACACTTCAATAACATGGTTCAGTCATTAACAGGATACAGTCCACCCAACAGAGCAGCTGTTGCAGGCAAATTGCTGAATAAAGTGTATGAAACAGAAATTGAGTAGTGTGCAAAAGGTCTAGAGGGTGAAATAGTGAACCTGAGTCCTGATGGGTGGAGCAATGGCCACAATGATCCTGTTGTATGTGCTTGTGTGACAACAGAAGAAGGGAATGTCTTCCTTACAGAAACAATTGATACATCAGGAAAAGCACACCCAGCAGAATACGTACAAGAAGTAGCAATCAAAGCTTTAACAAACTGAAAAAAATAACGGGAAGGAACCAAGCTAATGCTCCCTCAAGACTTGCGATGGAACTCAGTAGTGTATTGTTTTGAGCACTATATCAAGAACTGTCCTAATCTGAGGACAGTTTGTGAACAAAATCATGAAAAATTAGATGGCACTGTCACAGCCAAAGTTCTCAACATTGGGCTTAAGAGAAATGTTGAACACATGCTGAGTACCCTGAAGCCTATTTTGTAGCCTTGAACAAAATGCAGAGAAATAGCTATTTGATTGCTGACGCTGTTGAAATTTGGAAGGAACTGATTGAGATCTTAAAAAGAGAAATATGCAATGACAGAGTTAAATTACAAGCATTAAAAAAAACAAATGGGACAAGCACTATCTCCAGCTCATTTTCTTGCAAATATTCTCAATACTCAGTACCAGGGACAAACCTTAACTGCTGAAGAAGAGGAGTTGGCTCTGACATGGACATCCAGAAATTATCCCTCCATAATGCCAACTATAATAAACTTCAGAGCTAAGGGTGAACCATTCAAGAAATATATGTTTGCTGATGATGTTTTAAAGAAAGTTACACCAGTGAACTGGTGGAAGTCACTTAAGCACTTGGATTCAGAGACTGTTGAAGTGATGATCTCTTCTTCTGGTAGTGTAGAAAGAATATCTTCTGCCTTTGGACTAATTCATTCCAAACTGAGAAATTGTTTGGGACCTGAAAAAGCAGGAAAGCTTGTTTTTCTTTTCCAGATTATGAACAAACAGGAAAATGAAGGTGAAGGTGAAGATGACTGAGTTAGCTGCAGAAGGCAATATTTTAAGTTTCTCACATTGACCTGGCTGTCACTCAATTTAATTTTTGTTTTTGAAAATATTTCATTTAACTATTTTAGTTAAAAACAATTAACAAAAACAAACCTGATTTAAAAAAACTTGAATGTTTAACTAAATTCAAAAATTCATATGCTTGTTTTGTTAAAATATTTGTTTGGTTTGCTGTTGAAGAAAAAAAATCCAGAATACATAACTGTGCTGTTTTAGTTAAATAAAACAATGTAAATGTCTGTCTGGTGATGTTCTCCTTCTAATACAGCATAGCAAGGAAATCCTCCAAATATTAATGATTAACCAGTTGAATTAGACATAGTTCACCTCCCAATGACTTCATAAATATCTGCTTCTATTACCTTTGGTAAATGAAATAACCAAACAATCATTCATTTTCTGACACAGCTGTAAAACTCATCTGAAAAGTTTTCAAAATAAATCACTTTAAAAATGTATAGTGTACCTTCTAAAAGTGAAACTTACATCTATCTCTGAGTTGTTGGTTATTATAACCTTAATACATATCCTTCACAAGAATGTACTTTTATGTAGAAATCCATTATTAAATCGAGTCTTCCTGACTAAAAAAACCAAGAAGTTGTTTTTGTTGATACAGACTAACACGGCTACCACTCTGAAACCTGTATTCTTGATTAGTGATTTAAATCAAATCCACTCAGTATCTAAGATCACTTACAGATTTTAAAACTTCCTTTGATGAAGCAAATATATCACCTATCCTCAAACATGCAATATTTGACTTATACTAAAGAAACCTTCTGTCATGAACTGTCCTCCAGCATCCAACATCCCTTTGCTAAACAAGCTAATTTAGAAGCTAGGAAAAAAAAAAAGTTTCAAACACTAGCTGTCAGCATCCTGAACCTGTCAGGCTTCAAATCTGTGCACACAACAGACACAGCACTTCTTGTGCTGGTGGATGACTTCTTGTGCCCGTATTCACAAGAAGTACATTCATACTCATCATGTTAGACATCTTTGGGCTACTTGATATGGTAGATCACCAGATACTTCTGCCTGACTCCAAAAAATTGCAGGGGTTGGGGATAGACCAGAAATTCCCTGAAATGGCTCAAGTCTTTCCTTTCAGAGTATTTCTGAAGAAGTGCCAATAGCAATTTCTCCTGCACACTGTTTGATTTTATATGAAGCCTTTGGAAGAGCTAAGGAGACAAGGCAGGCTGAAGTGCCAACAGTATGCAGATTATGCTCAAGTTGACATCTTATTTACATCAAACTTAAAAATAGCAACTCTTCCAGCTCTCTCAATACTTAGACAAAATCAGTTTCTTGATGAAAAGCAGCTAGCTAAACATGAACCCAAGCTAAACCGAACTGATGCTGGTTGGTTCTGAAGTACTTCTTTCTTCCTATTGCTTCAATAAATACTCCATTATCAAAGGTCCTTAATTATTAAATTGATCCACAGCATGAGGTCCTTTGAACTGCTCCATGCATTTGGGTACCCAAAGAGCTAGAGCAGCAAAAAACATCAACTATGACTGGCCAGAAGATTGTGCCTTGTCTTTCTGAGACCAGCATTCATGGCTTCCAGTCTTGATTACTGCAAATTATGCCTATGACTGAAGCCAAATGCTAATCTGAGTGGCACAAAAATGCAGTAGCCTGTCTGCCTAGCAGCCGGGGTCCCAAAGGCCAGGAATACATCACCTGGGTCCAGTCTAAAGACTAGTTCTCTATCTCCAGTTAAAAGTCCAGTCTGTATATTCAAAGCCCTTCAGGAGTCTGACCCTTTTTACCTACGGGACTGTTTCTCCCTCTACAACCACTGCCTCCCTCAATAAAACCTTGTCTACATTTAAAAGTTTTCACACTTCAATTATTATGGCACAGTTAAAGTGGCAACTCCCACCCCCAGCCCAGATGCATTAATACCAGTATGATAGTACTTCCACCTTATCGCAGTTTGGTGAAGCAAACCAAGCTATACTAGCATAAAATATTTACGTTGGTTTAAATGTGTCTATGCTAGGGTACTATGTTGGTAAAAACATCCACTATACCACCACAGTTCTCCAGGTAAAAAATTATGTCAAGATCAAGCTTAGCATGTTTGACCATAACACTTAAAGCAAACAAGCCACAGGGGGAGACTCATTCTTGCAGAGAGATCGGGGAGACTAGAGACATGCTGGCATTGTTATTTCTATTTGGGTACACTTGACAGATGCAACATCACGGGGCTTTGTAAATATCCTAGCACTAGGCACATATAATTTGAACTACCTGCAACTCATTTTTAAAGACCCACTAGATCCGAATTTGCTGGTGTCCCCCTACCTATGGTAAACAGCGCAGGCAGCCGGGAGAGGAGCCGCAGGCAGCGGGCGGGTACTAGGTGCAGAGCCCAGCGCTGGCGCGGCGAACCCCGCGGGGCTGGTGCTCTCCTGCAGCGGAGCGGGGGGTGGAGATACGGCACGGAGCTACACGGGGCTCTGGCTCTGTGACACCTCGGGCCAGGACCGTGGGTAGAGCCTGGCCCGGTGCTGCCTGGCTCCAGGGAGCAGCTCCCCAGCAAGGGCTGTGAAGGGACCCATAGCCGCCCCCTCCCGCCCAGTGTCGCCGAACCTGCGACCGAGGGGAACCGCGCAGCCCGGAGCCTCATGCTGCCCTCGGGAGAGTCCAGCAGCGGCCGACAGCCCCTCAGAGCCTGGACCCCGGGGACACGCAGGGAGGCAGCGGGCTCCAAACCCTCCGGCCTGAGGAGTCAGAGGAACCGGGCAGGGAGCGGCCAGCGGCGGGGGCAGGGCCTGGGTAGAGTCGGGGGTCCCGCTACCTTCTCCAGTCGGCCCACGAAGCAAACGGGCTTCCCGAGGTGCTGCGCTAAGTGGCTGGTGGCGATGCGGGGCCGCGGCCCCTCGTGCACGTCCCCCATGTGGAGCGGTCCCGAGGCTCGCGCTCTCCGCAACAGGACACTGAACCCTTCGAGCGGCGGGAAACCAGCACTTCCGCTCTCCGAGCCCGGCAGTCACCCTGGCAACAGGGGAGGGGCTTCCCCTCAGGCCGCCAATCGAACGTGACAAAATCCGTTACCGACGCCCTGGTGACGTAGGCAAAAGGCCCTTCTTACTGCGTATGAAAGGGAGGGCGGTTGTAGTGTCTATGTTGGGTGTGAGGGTCGGGGGGTTGCCTGGCGATTGAACCCGGAAGCGAAGGCGTTAGTGGCAGCGTCAGGTGTCGCGGTTCGGTTCGAGAGAGCGTCTGAGACGGGTACGCGGTGAGTGAGCGGAGCGGGGCTGAGCCTTCCCCCGCCGCGCGCCGCAGTCCCTGCCTGAGGGGAGCTGCTTGGGGTTGCCCCGCCCACACCCCCGGGAGGGCTGAGTGAGCAGAGGTGTTAGGGGGCGACTGGTCTCCTCGCTCCTACACACCAGTTGCGCAGAGCTGGGGGTGATGGCTGATCTGCCTCGTTCCTAACCCTTCCCTATTCTGATCAGAGCCCTGACCCCAACTCCATGAAAGGCAGCCAGGTCATGTCTCCATGTGCGTGTATTTCAGGAGGGGTTTGTGAAGGGCTATGAGAAGCTGCTCAGGCTTTATCTACACTTGAATATAAGAATGAACATATTAAGTCAGACCAAAGGTCAGTCTAGCCCAGTGTCCTGTCTATTGATAGTAGCCAATGCCAGATGACCCAGAGGGAATGAACAGAACAGCTGATCCTCAAGTGCTCCATCCCTGTCTCCCATTCCTAGCTTCTGGCAAACAGAGGCTAGGGACACCAGCCTTGCCTATCCTGGCTAATAGCCATTGATGCACCTGTCTTCCATGAATTTATCTAGATTTTTTTAAAACATTGTTATAGTCTTGGCCTTCACAACATCCTCTGGGAAGGAGTTCCACAGGTTGACTGTGTGTTGTGTGGAAAAAAAAATACTTCCTTTTGTTTAAAACCAGCTGCCAATTAATTCCCTTGCTCTTGTGGTATGAGAAGGAGTAAATAATGCTTCCTTATTTACTTTCTCCACAGCAGTCATGATTTTACAGACCTCTACCATATCCCCTGTTAGTCACCTCTTTTTGAAGCTGAAAAGTCCCAGTCTTTAATTTCTCCTCATATGGAAGTTGTGCCATAGCCCTAATCATTTTAATTGCTCTTCTCTATACGTTTTCCAACTCCAATATATCTTTTATGAGAAGGGGTGACCAGAACTGCCCAGTTTTCAAGATGTGAGGATACCATGGATTTAAATAGAGGCAATATTATATTTTCTGTCTTATTAGCGAACCCTTTCTTAAGGAGTCCCAACATTGTGTTTGCTTTTTTGACTGCTGCTGCACATTGACTGGATGTTGTCACTGGAAATTATTTAACTATAACTGAAGTTGCTCAGGGGTGTGAATAAGTCCCCCCTCAGAGCAATGTAAGTTATACCAACCTAAGCACTGGTGTAGACAGTGCCATGTCGGCAGGAGAGCTTCTCTCTCCAACCTCACTCCTGCCACTTACGGAGGCTGGAATTAAGGCCTTGTCTACACTTCTGGGGTAAGTCAACCTAAGTTATGTTATATGTGAATAACGTAGCTGGAGTCAATGTAGTTTAGGTTGACTTACTGCCAGGGCTTTGGAGTGGAGCTGGAGCACAGAGCAGCTCTGGAGCAGTGGAGCTGCAGGTTTTTGCCTGGAGCTGGAGCACAGCTCCAAAGCCCTGCTTACTGAGATGTCTACACTGTGCTGCATCTCCTGTTGACTTACCTCACTCCTCTTTTTTGGGTGGAGTACTGGAGTCCACCAGAGAGCGCTCTGCAGTTGATTTAGTGGGTCTTCACTAGACTGGTTAAATTGACCCCTGCTGCATTGATTGGAGCAGCCTCGATCCCTGGTAAGTGTAGACATGCCTTAAGTCAGCGGTTCTTAAACTGTGGATTGGGACCCAGTTTTAATGGGGTTGCCAGGGCTGGCTTAGACTTACTGGCTCAGGTTACAGGCCCCCTGCCGGGGGCTGAAGCCCTTGCGCTTCAGCTTTGAGCCCCCCTGGCCAGGGGGTAGTGGAGTCAGGTTTTGGCTTTGGCCCCGACACATAGGGTGGTGGGATTTGGATGGGCTCAGGCTTCAGCCCCCCACTCCCAGGGTCATGTAGTAATTTTTGTTGTCAAAAATCCTCACCCCCCTCCCCAGGGTCACAGTGCAATGAAGTTTGAGAACCCAGGCCTACATCTGTGCTGATGTAGCACTTCTTGTGTAGCTGTAGCCTCTATGTCCAGCCAGAAGGAAGTGCTTGGACCTAGGGTGTATATAGTGCTTACCAGACAGTTTTGGTTTCATTGCCTGAGTCCCCTGTTGGGCTGGGCTCTTACTGTTCTTTTTTCACAGTGGTGCAGTAAATTTGTCTCCAGTGTTGTAATGTTACAAGGGGGTGAAAGTTCACGCACCTAAACAAATGTGGCCTGAGTGCCTCAGGCACCAAAGCTCTCACTAATATGAGCGCTTTCCTGTCTGGAGTGTAGTGCCTCACCCAGAACTGGAATTGTGAATTGATAAATGCCATTGGTGGATGAGGCCAGAGAAGAAATTAGAGCTTCAGGATGGGATGGGAGACAAAGGGCTTGTCTACACTTACAGTTTTGCAGCGCTGGTAGTTACAGCTGTGTTCGTACAGCTGTGTAGGGCCAGCGCTGCAGTGTGGCCACATTTACAGCACTTGCAGCGCTGTTGGGAGTGGTGCATTGTGGGCAGCTATCCCACAGAGCACTTCGTCACATTTTGTTGCTGTGGCTTGTGGGAAGGGGAAGGAAGTGTGCGGGTCTTTCCGCTTCCTGTTCCAACGCCCCATGGTGCTTTGCAACACGTTCCGAGCAGTTTGGCGGCATTGTGAGTCTGCAGCGCGATTTCTGAGATTTCTGTTATAAATGCAGCCTGAGCTGCTGAGGACCTTGCTGATGAATGTTGCCAGCACATCACGCATGGCAGTGGAGCTATTCCTTCAGCTGCAAAGTGACAGTGAGGAGTCAGACGATGATATTGAAACGCCTGACGCTGAAGACACTCAATTGCTTGTGGCAGTAACAGACGTGCTCAGCACCGTGGAACGGCGCCTTTGGGCTCGGAAAACCAGCACTCAGTGGTGGGATCACATCACCCTGCAAGCCTGGGATGACGAGCAGTGGCTGCAGAACTTTCGGATGAGAAAAGCCACTTTCATGGCACTGTGTGCTGAGTTTGCCCCTACCCTGCGGCGCAGGGACACGAGATTGAGAGCTGCCCTGCCAGTGGAGAAGTGGGTGGCTATTGCAATCTGGAAACTGGCAACTCCAGATAGCTACCAATCGGTGGCGAACCAGTTTGGAGTGGGAAAGTCCACCGTTGGAATGGTGCTGATGCAAGTTTGCACAGCCATTAATCGCACCCTGCTAAGAAGAACTGTGATTCTGGGGAACGTGCAGGACATTGTGGATGGCTTTGCAGAATTGGGTTTCCCTAACTGTGGAGGGGCAGTAGATAGGACGCATATTCCTATTCTGTCACCACCCCACCTGGCATCAGAGTACGTTAATCGCAAGGGGTATTTCTCCATGGTTCTGCAAGCGCTTGTGGATCACCGTGGGCGTTTCACTGACATTTACTCAAAATGGCCTGGAAAGGTGCACGATGCACGCATCTTTCGTAACAGATCCCTGTTCAGGAGGCTGAGGGCCGGGACTTTTTTCCCAGACCGCAAGATCACAATAGGTGACGTCGAAATGCCCACTGTGATCCTTGGAGACCCCGCTTACCCCTTAATGCCATGGCTCATGAAACCGTATACAGGGAAGCTTGACAGCAGCAAGGAACGGTTCAACTACAGGCTGAGCTGGTGCAGAATGACTGTGGAGTGTGCGTTTGGCTGTTTGAAAGCCCGCTGGCGTTGTCTTTATGGGAAGCTAGATTTGGGGGAAAGCAGCATCTCAGCTGTTATATCCGCGTGCTGTACCCTCCATAATATTTGTGAAGGGAAGGGTGAAAGATTCAGTGAGGAATGGACCTCCGAGGTTCGACGCCTAGAGGTTGAATTTGCACAGCCAGAGAGCAGGGCTAATAGGGAGGCCCAGGAAAGGGCTTCAAGGATTAGGGATGCTTTAAGGGAGCAATTTGATGCTGAGAGCCAACAGTAATGTTTGGTGCCATTGCTGTGCTATGTTCTACCTTGGGGTACAATATTTACCAGTTCCTGCAATAATAAAACAATATTGTAAAAGCCATAAAATCCTTTATTCAAAGTACAGTACATAAAAGGCAAGGTGGGTTAGGGTGGTGGACTGTACATTCAGAGGTGTGAATATGTCCTGTTTTGATTACTGTTCAATGTCTGCTGCACTTCAGGTTTACTATGCTGCAGGGTAATGGGGGTGGAGTGCACAGGGTAAGAATTATAGTTTTCGGGGCTGGTAGGTGATCGTACAGGTGTTGGGGGCAGCTGGGTGTAATAAAGAACTGGCTGCTGGAGAAAGGTGTTTGGTGCAAACACTGAGGAACAAGACAAAGAGCTTTGGGAGGGGTGTGGGTTACCACGGTACAGATCTGCCTGCATGGCAACCATAGACTCGAAAAACTCAGTTTGGCGAGCCAGGAGGCTTATCATCTGCTTTGTGGTTTTTTTGAGAGTCAATTCCTTTTTCCTGCTTTCTGTTTTCCTCCACTCATTCATTTTCTCTCTGGATTCATACATTTTCTCTCTCCATTCATGCGTCTTCCTACTTTCTCTGTTGTAGTGATTCATAACTGATTTGATCAATTCTTCTTTTGATTTTCGGGGTTTTTTTCTCAAGTTCTGCAAACGACGTGAGACCAGTGATCTGGCTGCATTACTCAAGGTCACTGAAACAAACATAGATAAAAACATGTAATACACAGAGGCTACATTGTTTATTATCACACAATGAAGGAGTTTTTAGACTTTTTGTAGCATCCTTCCCACACACCTCACATAACACAGAGAGGCCAGGGAAGCGAAGGCATGGCGAGCAATGGGGTGAGTGTTTCTGCCCTGACTGCACCTGGGAGGGGGAATTGACCGATGGGTCACTGGGGTTCATCAGCAATGGGTACAGGAGGTAGCTGGTGTCCTGCACAGGGGACAGTAATGAACAGGAAGGTGGCAAGCTGCTGGCGGGGGGTGGGGGGGGGCGGTCCGCTTAACTGCCGGCCTGCTGGTGGTGGTGGTGGGGAAACAGAGGGCTCCACGGGGCTGGCTGCCTGCTGGGGGGGGGGGAACGGAGGGCTCTGCGGGGCTGGCTGCCTGCTGGTGGGGGGAGAACTGGAGGGCTCCGTGGGGCTGGCTGCCTGCTGGGGGGGAGGGGAAGACCGTAGCGCACCGTGTGGCTGGGGGGGAAACGTGAACCTGGCGCCCTGCACTCAAGTATCCCTAAATTATCAACAGGGTTTCCTACTGCCAGATATATCACTGCTGCGTGTTACCTGGGAAGAGAGGGAGGGTCTTCTACAGCAATGTGGATTCCGCCCTGGCCCCTATGCAGCTTGCCTCTATGCAGCCATGGTCCCCCCACCCCTCGCTGCACAGTGGATCGGACGAGTTAGCCTGATTGGGACAAGGAACACGGTGGCTCTCCCGATAAACTTGAGAAATCACATTGCCCACGCTCTGGCTACAACTTTTCAAGAGATTACCGAGGCAGATTACAGAGATGTGATAGAGCAAATCAATGGGCTATTTCACGTTTAGGCATGCATGCAGGCAGCCATAATCCAAACCCTCCTCTCCCAAAACATAAAAATCTGCTTACCCCGAGCACGCTCCTCAGTTTCTTCCTCACCAGCAACTTCCAGCTGCTGCGACTGACTAGCCTCCTCCTGGCTTGAGAAGAGCTCCTGGCTGCATGCCTCCTGGGACTCCGGGGTGTCTCCCTCCACCACAGTAGCCTCACTGTCGGCTTCCTGTACGCCCTGCCCCACTTCTCCCTGCTCTGAACTCTCCATCATGCTCCTAGGATTGGCAGTGGGGTCACACCCAAGTATGGCATCCAGTTCTTTGTAAAAACAGCAGGTTGTGGGGGCAGCTCCTGAGCGGCGATTTCCCTCACGGGCTTTGCAGTAAGCACTCCTCAGCTCTTTTTTATTTTGACCCTGCACTGCAACGCGGCCCGTTCATGGCCCCTTCTCAGCAAGGACTCTGATATCTGCCCATAGGTATCATAATTTCTCCTTCTGGAGCACAGCTGTGCTTGCACTGCTTCCTCACCCCAAACACTGATGAGGTCCTGCAGCTCGGAATTGTTCCATGCTGGGGCTCGTTTGGAGCATGGAGGCATGCTCGCTGATTGATTGCACTCCACACCTGGCTGAGCAAACAGGAAGGGGATTTTTAAAATTCCCGGGGCATTTAAAGGAGGGGTCAACTGAGCCCAGGGCAGTGGAGTGTGCATGATTACCAGAGAGGCTTCTAAGGTATGCTGGGATACCTCCTTATACCACGGAGGTCAATAAAAGCGCTGGTGGGCGTCCACACTTGCTGACCAGCACTGCAATCGCTACACCCGAGGCTCGACCGGGTGTACGACCAGCGCTGCAACCAGGAAGTCGTGCTTTGCAAGTGTGGCCGCATCCTAAGTTGCAGCGCTGTAGCCCCCACACCAGCGCTGCAACTCTCCAGTGTAGACAAGGCAAAACTTTACTTCTACTGATGGAGATGAGTTGGTTCATTCTTTGAAGAGGTTGTTATTTTAAGGGATAAGGGCTAACCACTTCTTTAAAAACATAAACTGTGTTTACCTTCACATTTTGAGGCTCTCTAATTTAATAGGGGAAATCAGTGATCAGTATGGACCTGCAAAGGCCAGCTCTGGGAGTTGCTCCCCATTACTGTGCTTTAAAAGTGGCTTTCTGCAGTGCTTGAGTCTCGTTTACCAAGGAGTGCTGCTGCTATTCTCAGGGCCTGTGGGTGCAATTGGCTTTTCCTGCTGCCTCATCCACTGGGGACATCCAGTGCCAGGTCACTCTTCCCCTCCCTCATTGCCCCTCTGCCTTGACTGACTTTCCTCCCACTCCAGTCAACCTTCCACCATCAATGAAGTTGTCCTTGTAGTTGCTAAGGATCCTTATTCCATGTTAATTCTAGTTAGCATTTCCTTCTGCCTCTCTCACCATCAACCATCCAATTCTCCTTGAGTTGTTCTCCTACTTGAGAAAGGAAAGAACACTTGAAGTCTCAGCTCTGAGCTTGTTGACTGCTACCTTCTGTTGGTGCTTCCAGGGAGGTTTGGTCCCCCATCCCTTTGGTGTCTCTGCACTTCTGCCCCTGCTCCAGTGGGTCCTGACCCAGGGCCCTAGGGAACAGGTGCTTCCACAACCAGTCTCAGTCACCCAGTACCTCAGTCCCACTCCCTGGGTCACTTCCTAACCTTCTTTCCAAGGCTGGTAGTCTCGTGACCTCTGCTGTCTCTCTTCTGTTGTCATTGGCAGTCAGTTGAGGTCTGTTGGAGCCTCAGCCTAGCTGACTTCTGGATCTTGGAGTTCCGGCAGTCTCCCGGTAGGAGCCTGCAACGCACATCTGCTCTTGTTGGAGCTGGAGCATGCCCAGCAGGGGTGAGGGGATGTGGCTTCCTTGGCTGACAGAGTGTAGTTAACCCCTTCTGAACCATTGCGGGGTAGGTATTCCCTGTCACTGTATTCTTGTTCTTCTTAGTTTACTTGGACTTTCAGAAAGCCTTTGCCAAGGACTTTCACCAAAGACTCTTTCCTATGACTACTTACTTTGGTTAAGAGGGAAGGTTCATTCATGGATCAGTAACTGGTTAAAAGACAGGAAACAAAGCATGGGAATAGGTGTTCAGTTTGCAGAATGGAGAGATGTAAATAGCAGGGGTCTCCCAAAGACCTGTACTGGGGCCAGTGCTGTTCAACATATTCATAAAGTGTCTGGAAAAGAGGAGTAAACAGTGAGGTGGCAGAGGTTTCAGACAATACAAAATTACTGAAGGTAGTTAAGTCCAAAGCAGACTGTAAAGTATTACTCACAAAATTGGTTCCAGAGTGGTAGCCCTGTTAGTCGGTATCAGCAAAAAGAACAAGGAGTACTTGTGGCACCTTAGAGACTAACAAATTTATTTGGGCATAAGCTTTCGTAGGCTAAAGCCCACTTCATCAGCTGCATGCAGTGGAAAATACAATAGGAAGATATATATATATATACACACACACATAGAGAACATGAAAAAATGGGTGTTGCCATACCAATTCTAACAAGACTAATCAATTAAGGTGGGATATTATCAGCAGGAGGAAAAAAAATATTTGTAGTGGTAAACAGTTGACAAGAAGGTGTTAGTAACAAGAGAGGGAAAATTAGCATGGGGATATGGTTTTTACTTTGTGTAATGACCCATCCACTCCCAGTTCTTATTCAAGCCTAATTTAATGGTGTCCAGTTTGCAAATTAATTCCCAGTTCTGCAGTTTCTCATTGGAGTCTGTTTTTGAAGTTCTTTTTGTTGAAGAATTGTGACTTTTGGGTCTGTAACTGAGTGACCAGGGAGGTTGAAGTGTTCTCAGACTGGTTTTTGTGTCCATTTATTTTGCGTAAAGACTGTCCAGTTTGGCCAATGTACATGGCAGAAGGGCACATGATAACATATCACATTGGTAGATGTGCAAGTGAATGAGCCTTTGATGTGGCTGATGTGATTAGGTCCTATGATGGTGTCCCTTGAATAGATACGTGGACAGAGTTGGCAACAGGCTTTGTTGCAAGGATAGGTTCCTGGACTGATGTTTTTGTTATGTGGTCTGTGGTTGCTGGTGAGTATTTGCTTCAGGTTGCGGGGAGTCTGTCTGTAAGCAAGGCCTGGCCTGTCTCCCATGATCTGTGAGTGATGGATCGTCCTTCAGGATAGGTTGTGGATCCTTAATGGTGTACTGGAGAGGTTTGAGTTAAGGGCTGAAGGTGACGGCTAGTGGCATTCTGTTACTTTCTTTGTTGGGCCTGTTCTGGAATAGGTGACTTCTGAGTATTCTTCAGGCTCTGTCAGTCTGTTTCCTCACTTCAGCAGGTGGGTAGTTGTAAGAAGGCTTGATAGAGATTTTGTAGGTGTTTGTCTCTGTCTGAGGGGTTGGAGCAAATGCAGTTGTATCTTAGAGCTTGCCGGTAGACAATGGATCGTGTAATGTGGTCTGGATGAAAGCAAGAGGCATGTAGGTAAGTATAGTGGTCAGTAGGTTTCCGGTGTAGGGTGGTGGTTATGTGACCATCACTTGTTAGCACTGTAGTGTCAAGGATGTGGATCTCTTGTGTGGACCAGTCCAGGCTGAGGTTGATGGTGGGATGGAAATTGTTGAAATCATGGTGGAATTCCTCAGGGGCTTCTTTTCCATGGGTCCAGATGATGATGTTGTCAATGTAGCACAAGTAGAGTAGGGGCGTTAAGGGATGAGAGCTGAGGAAGCATTGTTCTAAGCCATAAAAATGTTGGCATACTGTGGGGCCATACAGGTACCCATAGCAGTCCCGCTGACTTGAAGGTATACATTGTCCCCAAATATGTGAAATTTGTGGGTGAGGACAAAGTCACAAAGTTCAGCTGTGACATTGTCAGGGATACTGTTCCTGACGGCCTGTAGTCCATCTCTGTGGAATGTTGGTGTAGAGGGCTTCTACATCCATAATGGCCAGGGTGGTGTTTTCTGGAAGATCACCAATGCATTGTAGTTTCATCAGGAAGTCAGTGGTGTCTCAAAGATAGCTAGGAGTGCTGGTAGGGTAGGGCCTGAGGAGAGAATCCTACATAGCCAGACAACCCTGCTATCAGGGTGCCAATGCCTGATGAGGCATCCAGGATTTCCAGGTTTGTGGCTCTTGGGTAGCAGATAGAATACCCCTGGTTGGAGTTCTAGGGGTGTGTCTGTACAGATTTGTTCCTGTGCTTTTTCAGAGAGTTTCTTGAGCAAATGGTGTAGTTTCTTTTTGGTAACCCTCAGTGGGACCGGAGGGTAATGGCCCGTAGTATGTGATGTTAGAGAGCTGGGTGCGATGGGGTCAGAGCAGGGGATTGGGGTGTGGCAGAGGGCTCAGGGCAGTGGGTTGGGGTGCAGGAGGGATGTGGGGTGCGGCAGGGGGTCTAGGGTAGGGGGTCGGGTGTAGGGTGCGGCTAGGGGCTCAGGGCAGGGGGTTTGACTGCAGGAGGAGTTCAGGGGGTGGGCTCTGACCCGGTGCGCACGGGGGGCAGGGCAGACAGGCTGCCTGCTGCCCTGCCCTGCCCCCGCAAGCAATTGGAACATGAGGAGAAAAGGTGCAGGGGTGTGTGTTGCTCTTGCTTCAGGCACTGCCCCCAGCATCTCCCATTGGCCAGGAATGGGGAACTGCGGCCAATGGGAGCTGCTGGGGGCGGTGCCTGAAGCAATGTCAACACACACCCCTGCACCTATCTTCCCTCAGGTTCTGTCTGCTTCATGGGAGCCTGCCTTGCCCCTGGTAAATGCTGAGGGAGGGCGGGGGGGGGGGGGGGCTGCAAGGAGCTCATGAGCTGCAGAAAATAACCTAGCGGTCCACATGCGAGCCATGTGTTTGAGACCCCTGATCTAAAACCACAAAAATTGTAAGTAGGGCAAAGAAATGCATTAGGTTATCTTTTGTTTTGGCTTGTGAATTTTTCTGTGCTACAGAGTTTTTTGTTCTTGTTTTTGTAACTGTGAAGCTGAGTCCAGATGGGAATCCTCTGTGTTTTTTAAATCTCTTTATTACCCTGTCAAGTTACCTTCCATTCTGATTTTGCAGGTGTGATTCTTTTAAGAACCTGATTGATTTCAGTGTCCTGAAGACAAAGGGTCCAGTCTGTGCTCACATTGCTAAGGTAATTGGTTGTTATATTATTCTCAAGCCTCCCCAGGAAAGAGGGTGAAGGGGCTTGGGGGGACAGGGATTCCAAGTGACTCTTCCCTGAATTTTTGTGTAAATCACTTAGTGGTGGCAGCAATACCATCCAAGGACAAGGAA
Organism: Gopherus evgoodei; assembly: GCF_007399415.2. Lineage (NCBI taxonomy): Eukaryota > Metazoa > Chordata > Testudines > Testudinidae > Gopherus > Gopherus evgoodei. The sequence continues at coordinate 49,980,776 of NC_044323.1, forward strand.
AGGAATTTGTGACTTGGGGAAGTTTTAACCTAAGCTGGTAGAATATAAACTTAGGGGGTCTTTCATGCAGGTCCCCATATCTGTACCCCAGAGCTTAGAGCTGGGGGGGGGGGATTCCTACCTCTCAACATGGAATAAATTATACGTATAATTTGGTTTCAATGTTTCTGTGCCGTAAGTGTATGCTTTTTATTAGTCATGCAAATGGCATTTGAATTGATACTGTATATATCATTTTCTGTTTTTTGTTAGCTAGTAGCTTGATTAAAAATGAAATAAAGAGAGACAGATTGCATCTACACTTCTTTTCATAAAAGTTGTGAGAAAACACTTTAAATAAATATTTGGATGATGGGAAGAAATCACTTTTTTTTTTTCTTCTGTCAAAGAAATCTCCTAGGCAGTTTCTCAGAACAAAGTAAATTGGGATGATAAGGAGGGAGAGCTTGTGTACATGGTTCAAATGAATGTCATCCTGAGTCGACTTCTAGTGTTGGTTGAAAACTTTGGAAAAGTGAGGGTTTTTTCCCCTCATGAACCTTTTGTTTTGGGCCTTATTTATGAAGTAATTTTTGATAGTGTTTTCATAGCACATTAAGTCTTCAGGCAGTGTATTAGTTAGATAAAAGTTGATGAAATGATCAGAGGTTACGTTATAATGTATGGAGATGTGAAGAGCTGTCCAGGATTCAGTTTTGTATATGAATATAGTGGCTATTCAAAATTGTTGAGATTGTACATTGCAAAGCTTGGATGGTAATTTGGGTATCCACTGTTGCTGTGAAAATCATTTATTCCACTACTGGCACGTCTAACTGGCTTGTTTTAAATGTGACAAACTGGCCCAGAATGGTCAGTCTATACGTTGTTGTTGTTGAGATAATAACCACACTAAGCTTGCCTACTCAGTTTCTTAGCGAAATGCACACTGGCCTAACCAAGAATTACCAGTCATCTGCTATTCACCATATTTGAAAATGGTATTTAGAAGCTGCTGGAAAAGTTACACAGGTACTTTGCTCTTCTCTAGGAATGTGAGCTCTGAAAAACTGAAACTTTGTATTGTGAATACCTAGTATGTGTTTTCAGAAATTCATAACTTGGAGTCCAGTTCAAACCTATAACTTTCATGCAGGTAATTCAATTGCCTTCAATAGAGATACTTGTGCGAATGAAGTAATATGTGTGAATTTCAATGGGATTGAGCCATTGGTTAACTTGCAGCAAAATATGTTCCAACTTGGTGACAAGCATACATAGTGAGGATTAAATACCTACTGTATTTCAAGTTTCAAATTTCAACTAGTTTTGGATTAACTCGGTCTGGTGAGTTAGGGAGAGCATAGCAATTTTTCATTGGCAAAATGGGTGTGAGAATGTGAAAAACATGCATCAAAAACAGCCAAAGGGTTTTCCTCCAACTTTATGAAGAAACGCAGAGACCAAACATGGAAACTTGCAGAAAAATAGTCTGTTTGGACTGAAAGTTATTAGTGAGAGAAGGTGAATAATTGTTTTTGTACCTCTGTCTGTAGTGTTGACTTTCTCAACAAAATATTTCAATCCATTTGACACAAGGAAATCGGATTTTTCAAATCTAGAGATAAATGTTCAGAGTTAATATATGTAATGTATCAGAGGGGTAGCTGTCTTAGTCTGGATCTGTAAAAGCAGCAAAGAGTCCTGTGGCACCTTATAGACTAACAGACGTATTGGAGCATGAGCTTTTGTGGGTGAATACCCACTTCGTCGGACGCATGTGATGAAGTGGGTATTCACCCACAAAAGCTCATGCTCCAATACGTCTGTTAGTCTATAAGGTGCCACAGGACTCTTTGCTGCTTTTTTTACATATGTAATGTACTATCTTTTTGGTAATTTCTCTAAGCTAAATTGCATTACTTCATACTTATTTAACAATATTTTCCTGTTAGAGGCTTGGGGAGAAGAAGATATGTTCAACCTTTTCCGAAAAAGCCAAGACTCTAAGAAGGTGTCATTGCCAGAAAGAGAGGCAGATGGATTTGTTCTTTTGGGTAAGTGATTCTAATGTAATACTGTTTTATAACATGTTTTAATAATATTGCTACTGTCAGTTTTTGGTACTTTAAAATTTTTTTAAAATGAAAACAGAATGAGGAACAGAAATTGGTCAAAACACTGAACACGTGCATGCAATTCTATTTCTTTAAACAAGATTATAGTTGTTGCTTTCATATCATATATTGTGATAGAGAAACATAGGTACTTTAAGCTAAATACTAAGGCTCTTAGCTGGTTGCCCAATGAAAGAGGGAAAAATAAGAACACTATGTTGCTGAAAAACATGAATAACTTCAACATTTTCTTCCCCTGTTAAAAGGGAGAACTACTCTTCTTAAGCACTTATTTGTTATAAACTCAGCTGCTACCAATGTCTTCCAGATATTAACTCGGAAATGCTTGCATGTTTCATATGTTTATAGTCACATATGAAATGTAGGTCTTCTCTCTCAGAATCTGGCACTTGAGTACTTTGGTGAAAAATTAAGCAGTTAGTAATGCTTTAAACTCCTAAAATGTCAGTTATTATAAATGAGATTTTCCAGAAATAAAATGGAATTGTGCTCACTTTAATATATGAATTTTTCAAACTTTTTTTTTTTAAATCAAGTCTTTCATGGTCGTGTAAGAGGGTTCAAATGTAAGGAAAATCAAGATTTTATTACCCTTGTATTGTAACTGATCTTTTATTTCTTATTGCAGTTATTTCCATCCTTGTGTAAATCTTGTCATTATAAATATTCTGATGTCATCATTATCCTGATTTACTGATTAGTTCTTGCCAGAGGTCTTCCACCCCTCTATTTGAGGCTGACTTTTTTTCCTTCTAATTCTCAGTATTTCAGTTACTGTGGATGTATTTAGGAGTTTGTTCCACTTGTGCTCATTCTAACCTTTTCAGAGAGCTTCCCTGTAGATGTAATGGGTATTATCACTGGAACAGTTAGGAAATTTCATAACAGAAGAAATTTTTTAACGGAAGTATTAGGCAGTGGCTTCTAGAACAACTGTTTGTCTTGCATGTCTTGCATACCAGTAGGTGCCCCAACTACTTACAAGTTATTAGGGCAGGTCTAATTTCAAGGGTATAATTTTTACTTTTTGTAATGTCCTGTTTAACAGTTGCTCTGGCATGGCATTTAAAAAAAAAATCTCTTCAAAAGCTTCTGTAAAGCACTTCAGAAGTAATGACTATATAGCTTGAGGCAGTCCCAGAGTCACTGCCAGGCGTGAAGAGCTGTGGGCAGAACTGTCTTACATGTCACACACATCCTGGTGGTGACTAATTTTGGCATCAGTATTTCATGTTTTTGTTTTAAACTAACACAGTGGTTAACCTTGCAAATTACTTCAAAATAGATTGCTATATAATTATTTCTTTTCCAAAAGAAATAATTGTATGGCAACATCCAGTAGTCCTGACAGTGGAACGTATCATTCCCTTATAGATGGAAGCAGGTACAAAACTGTCAACTTCAGGGGAAGCTGTCGCAGGAAGGAATGCCTTCTTCAAGAAGTCATTAGCCGTTCTGTCTCCATGTATCCCAGAGCAGCAGCAGTTTAGAAACCTTAACTTCCTGTGTGGTTTTAATTTGGTGATTTTTCTTAATTTATTTTTCAGATTTGATGGTAAAGTACTTCAGAGCCTTAACTTCAGAGTTTTTTTTTTTTTTTTTGTCAGTGGAGTCTGGATTTTAACAAAGGCATACAAGAGTAAATAACTTAAGAAGCCAAGTCTCTTTCCAACTCCTTAGCCAAGGGAGGAAGGATAGTTCTTTCTGTACTAGGAAAAAGGAGGGAGAGCCCCAGGGCAAATGTGATACTGTGGTCAGAGTTTCTGTCACTATAAGTCTTCAGCTAAGTTCTGCGGAGGGTGAGAATTCAGTCATTCTTATAAAGTACTTCTGAATAGGATTTTATAAGGAAAGGGTGATCTCAGTACACAAATTTGTAGAGGGAATTATTCACTGTTCTTTGTGCTAAGGTCCACAGATCTGTTCCAACAGATACTTAGTCTGTTTGTGAGTTGGAGGCAGAAAAGGACTTGTCAGTCAGTGGCTGCAAGGGAATACCAGACTTCCTGAAGTTCCCCTCTAGTCTTCTCTGCTTTCATAGTGGCCAGTGACTCAGCCAGCCTTCTCTGTTGCATAGCTTTTCTGAGGGAAATTCCAAACTTGATTTCAAATTTTTACACTAACATTTTGGCTCTGTGTCTGTCTCTAATTCTGATATGTGTCTCAGAATTGAGTTTGGCTCTCTTCTGTAGGGCTTTTTGCTGAGGTTCAGTTGCCCTAATAAGAGATTTTTACAAAAGATGAAGAGTACCCTAGAAGAAATAGGTGGGTGCAGGATTCTAAACAGTGCTACAAAGGAATTATTGCTAACATAGCATAAGCTTTCACCATGTCGATTGGGTTCAGGGAAAACCAGTTATTGGGAATCACCAAATAAACCTCACTCCCTTCCCTCATTCCTCCTCCTCCTCCTCCTCCTCCTCCTCCTCTCACCATGCTTTCCTAAAGGCCAAAGTTAGAAAATAAATTGTGGGTGATTGTAAACACATGGATATCATTAGACTCCTTGTTGGGTTGTAATTGAGAGTTTCCATCTCTGTTTTGTCCATTGCATTACCTTTAGAGGTAAGCACCTTCCACAGGTAGTTGTGAATGTGAGATTTATTAGCTATCAGGTTAAAGAAGTCCTCAACACTCCTTCCCATAAGGCCCATTGCTGTATATGTATGCATCACTGCCACAAGCCAATTGTGTGTTTCACTCTGGATAAAGAGTGAGAAGTCTATTCTGACCATGTGTCTGTGGAATTAAAAAACAAAGTATATTTTGTTGCTGCATGTTGTCTTGTGCTCAGAACACCACCTTTGCGTACACACTTCTATACTGTGGTGATCTCTTACAATAAAATTGTTAAATGAACACTGAAGGATCACAGTAAAGAGGGAATGCTAGCAAGTAGCATTCCATAAGTGTTTGGAAGCTGTTTTATGCCAATAGTTCTATTCTCCCTGTTTTTGTAATACAAGAACAAGGGAATATTCAATTAAACAGAATGGTGACAAATTCAAAACTAATAAAAAGGACATTCTTTTTCATGCAATGCATAATCAGACTGTGGAATTCATTTCTGCAACATGTTAAGGCCAAGAACTTACTAAGATGCAAAGAGGGATTAGATGTGCATTAAATAACAAGAATATCAAGAGTTATGATAGTGAATGTTTCCAAATCTTGAAAGAGAGAGAACTTCCTGTTTTCAGGCTTTAAGCCAATCTCTGTTAGGGATGAGATCTTTGTTGAGGACAAAGGACATAACACATTATGCCTGATCTGCCAACTGTGATTGTATCTTAGGATACTGGACTGGATGGACCATGAGTAAAGAAGATTTTTGTCAAGGTTATTTTTAGTAAAAGTCAGGGACAGGTCACAGGCAATAAACAAAAATTTATGGACCCCGTACCTATCTGTGATTTTACTAAAAATAACCAGGGGCAGGACTAAATAGGGTGAAGGAATGAAGTCCTGAGTGGGGAGGGGGGGAACTGACAGGCCAAGACCCTCGCCATGGCTGGGGACACAGCCCTGGCTTCAGCGGCGGGAGCAGCCATGGGGGCGGGCAGCCCTCTGCTCTGGAGCTGGCTGCAGCTGCAGGACAGGGGTGCGTGGCTCCAGCTGCAGCCCCGCTAAGCCCTGGCCACAGCCAAATAGAGGCACACTTCCTTGACTGCAGTTCTCAGCGGAAGCTGCGGGGCTGGGGAGCAGCAGGGGGAGCAGCCCCCACTCTAGAGCTGGCTGCGGGATGGGTGCACAGCCCAGCTGCAGTTCCCCCACCACACGAAAACCAGGGGCTGCAGGGTCCTGATTCTAGCCATCCAGTCCCAGTTGCAGCAAGGCAGGGGCACACAGTCCTGCCTCCAGCCCCCACTTCAGCTGTCAACAGCTGAAGCGGAAGAAGTCACTGAGGTTTGGTAAAGTCACGAAATTCGTGACTGTCATGATCTCTGTGACTAAATCATAACCTTAACCATGAGTCTGTTTCACTATGGTAATTCCTATGTTAAAGGTCATATGTAGTTAACTTCAGTCATTGGTATCCTAGCATACAGGAACTGCTTTGTCTGCAATGATGTACAGCAGATTTAATATTTAGGTTTTTTTTGAGAATTGCAGTTTTGTTGCAGAAAACATTTAAAAATAATCTCTTGAATCCACTGAAGTTCTTCCATATGAGGAAAAAACAATGCAACATGAGTCAGTTTTCTGTCCAGAAAATATTGACTTTGTCCTTCAAAAAAGCTAAGTATTTTTTCTCACCTTTATTTTCCTACAGCGTATTCTAGATATACAAGTGCTTGAAGTATTGTTTGCAGTGAAAGGAAGAATTGGATATACTACAAATTGGAATTAGTGGGGCTGTGTAGCTTTCTGTTATAAATAGAGTATAATTAGGGCCCGGTGTAAATCATGATTGGTTTTTTAATATTTATTTTTTATGACATTCATAATAGTGTAAAGGGCAAAGTACTGAATTTCACAGAGTTTGCATGGTATTAATTTTACAGGTTAATATACTCCCAGGACAGAATGAGTTCAGTAGACTAAATTTAGCTGTAAAATTCATTGTGTTGTGTAGCTGGGTTGGGTTGCATGCACACAGCTGTGTACTCTTACACAAAAATGTGGAAACAGCACAGTAAGCTAAGGTAATTTTTTGTATTAAAGACTTAATAGACATTTCTTTTTTGGGCATTTTCATGATTTCCATGTACTTCCTGAAATCAAGATTTACACAAAGCCAGAAATGTATTATATTCTTTGCAACATTAAAGCCCCAAAATGATTAAGGCAATTGGAAAGTGATAGAAGTAGATTTTTGTTTACAAAACTTTTTAAACTATTCTGTAGTGTTTGGTTGAAACCACTAATATATAATGGGACCCATTTCCCAGATATCGTGTTTATTTTGATCAGAATTTGCCAATGAGAAGAAAATACATGCATTTTAAATACCCCTTTGTTCCAGCAAGTGTATTATGAAAAGTACAAGTCCATAAATTACTTATTCTAGTAATAGTTCTTGTACAACAGCATAATTGATCATTTCTCAATATTTGTACAATTGGATTTATTAGTGCAACTTTGTTTTTACTTGGAATCAATGGCATGGAGATAGAAGTGTTAGCTCTTGATGCTGTTTGTTTTCTGGGACTTGCTAATATATGTGCAGAAGAACCATGTCAATATCGAAAATGTTTTCTTCCTTAATATTAAACAGGCTCTGAATGATGCTAATAAGCAAGAGTTAGTGGTACTGGTTCATTGTATTTTAAGCAAAAGTATATTAAACACACTAGGCAGGATACCAACTGGGCATGTGCTTCTCTCATCCAAAGTCACTTGTGACTTTCCCCATAATGAAACTGCAGCATCCATCATGTGGTTCATGTTTCCACCCCTGCCCTCCCAAAAAAAGCAAACTGCTACTTCATCTCCGTAAAATTGTTTTACAATAAAATGAGTGGTGTAGTCTTCAAAATAAAAAGCACTATCTGAAGAGTACACCATTAAGTGTGCCCATGCAAATTCTGGTCAAAAATTTTGACAATAGAAGTTTTTAAATCTCTTGGTGTATCATTAACCTACATCTCAAAGTGTATTGCTTTCTGTCTTTTATGCATAAGCAAAATTAAACTACTAATCCTGTTAGGTGTCTAATACCACAGTCTGGGTTTACTGAGCAAGGAGGAGGGAACAGGTCCAGGAAAATAACAACCCTCTCGTCTGTCTTTCTAGTCACATAAGGAGATAATAGCTACCTCCTCATTCAGTAATGAAGTCAAAGTAATCCTCTTGGGTACTTTTTTTCACACAAAAACAAACTGCAGTTTGCACTTGTATCACTAGGTGGTAGTTTTTTCCTTGCATTCTGCTGCTACTGTAAAAAATCAGTGGAGTACAGTACAGTAATTGTAGTGTTAAGGGCCACGAGACCTACATAACTCAAAGGAATGAATTTGCATATTTTTATAGCAGAAAATAACAGACTGCAACAACATGAATAATTGGGAGCACAAGCTTCATGCTATATTAATACTGTTTGAAAAGCATGTGTTGAGTGTACTCTATAAAAGCCAGTTGTGTTTTGGTTGAATGAACTTGGTCAGCGTCTCTTATGTAGGCTAAAGGAATTAGGTTACAGAACAAAAGAAATTCATTATGTTTTGCAGCATAAGCAGGTGTGTTTCTTAAAGGCAGTATATGTTTTTTCTTTCTAGATTTCATATAGCACAGGAAATAGATCTACATTTCACTGTAACTCTAATGTGTTTGACTCTTAATGTCTCTGAACATATCACTTCATTGGCTGTGGCCTGTACATTAGGAAAATTTCTTGTATATCTTTAGGGTAGCTTTTTAAATTAATTCCTCCTCAGTCAAGATTCAAGCCCTGAAAGCTTTTTAGCTCTTTAATATACATGAATAAGTAATTTTTTTCTAGTCCCCCTGCCTCATACTTTCTAGAGTTAGATCTGCAAGTCATATTCCAACATACCTTGTAACATGTAAGCTTCCTAATTGTTTTTTAGCTTTAAAATGTTATTGTTAAACTCAGTTAGCACATTAACATTTTATTTGACCTGTCTGTAGTAGCTCCTAATGATTGTAACATAATATAAACAATATATGGTAAAGAACAGCTGCTGTTTATAGTGCTGGATGGACTGTTTGTAGCTGATTAGCCCTTAATCCTAACTACGTTTCAAAAAATATACCAGTTTTTTAATATTAACTGTAACAACCAGGACTCCTATTTTTAACTGCTTGTGATTTTAATTTCAGAAGAATGTAATGTAACATGTTGGAACCCAAGAGAATAAGTTGTTTCAGGACTTTCAGGCAAATGTGTATACTTTACTTTCAGTGTCCCGTTGAAAATTCTCCTTGGGCCGTCCAGTGTAATAAATATTTTAACATGTTATTCAAAACATACATGTTAAGCATTGTCTTTAATTTATGTTGTCTGATTGAAAGAAAAATTGCTAAAATTGGAGTAGCATCTTTTTCAAGATTGTATGGCTGTTAAGCTTTTTGAAGTAAATTTGTCACCTGACAAAAGTTGTCTTTAGGTCACAAAAGAATTTGACTGTTCACTCCCACTTTGAAAGAAAGAGAGGTCATTCTCCTAAGAATAAAATAGTAGATGCTGCAAACATTTTCCAGAATTGAGTTATTACAGAATGCATCTTTAGAGTTCTCATGTTGGAGAATTTTATATATTGAAACATCCATAAACATTGCTTAATTGACATGCCCACACTTGGGCATGGGAGTATTTGACATTGCTCTTCTAAGTCCTGCAAATAAGGAGTGAAGAAAATAAAATTTGAATAGTTATTATCAAAACAGCTGTTCAAGGAATTCTTTATCATTTATTTTTGGTTTATAATGGCAAGTATTCTGCAAGGTTGATTGTTATACACTTTATGTATTTTTTATTTCTTAGTTTCTTGTTCTGATTTTTTTACTTCTACTTGTAGTGTTCAAATGGTCTCTCAACAGCTGTATTCTGCTAGCCTTACTCACATTCAGTATTATCTTACTCCCCAAGTAATATCATCTAGCTCATATATAGCACTTATCAGTGCATCTCAAAGCATTATAGAAAGGATATAAGAAGTAGTTCTGTTTATGGAGCAAGTCATTACAGTGAGAATGAGATGAGCAGAATTTAGGCTAATGTAAGTGTAATGTTTTTTGTTTATATTTTTGGGGTGGGTGGGGGTGGAGAATTTTTCCCTGTAATGTATGGTCCACTGAATTTCAGTGGCATTATGTAAACTTGTTTTGATTATAGAACAAGTGTATTTTGGTCTAAAATACCATGAGCCCACTTGTCCTGCATAAAATGAATCTTTGATTTAATTATTCATACTCTATAAAAACATGGTGTATAGTTGAGGAAAAGACAACCTGTCATGTACTTGCAGAAAATGACCATGAAGGTGTAAGCAACATTCTGCCATTCACTAACCCTATAACTTATTAGCATTCAGGTCAGCTATTGTATAGGTGTTGGCATTACGTCAGAGTGTTGTTCATAACATTTAGGATAGGTGTACATTTAATGGTGGCTTGTAGAATGCAGACACCGTACCCCCAACTAGCATACATATAAATAACAATGTAGATGGTGAGGCACTGTTTGGAGAGGTTGAGTAGAGTGGCCTCCACACCTATATACCTTACACAGCTCTCTGCAGGCCCCATGGAAGTGCCCCACTGCTATTTTAGACTCTGGCTGCCTGCTCACTACTGGAGCCTTTCCCTGCCACGGGAAGGACTATGGTGAAAGACTATGGCAGCTAGGAAAGTTTCTAGCTGAGAGGAGGCAGCAGGGAGGAGCTGCTGGAGCCTTTCCCCATTGCCTCCTGCTGGAGCCTTGGTTGCCCTATGTAGCTGTACACCTAAAAGAAGCCTGGTTTTGGGGAAGGGACATGCTGAGCATCCACCCTCTAAAAATCAAGCTCATTTCAGGAGTCTGGGCACCCAAAATTCCTTTTAGAAAAAAGTATGCCCAATATTTTATATAATCTATAAAATGTGTTTTTATTTTGAACAGCTAGCCTTGTTTGCAGTCACTATTTTCCTTGTATGCCAGCCAAAATCTTTCCATCCAAGCTTGAAGAAAAAGCACCAACAGGGAAAATGTGCTATCCTGTCAATCTCGTTCTCTTTAGTAGCAATGGAACAAATATCACTGAAGTACATTCCTAGTGGTTGTCAAAGATGTGACCTTTCTGGTCTCCCCTCACACCCTTTAGTATTATTTCAGTTTGTCCAACTGATATTTTTTCTAATTTCTTGGGCTCCTTACAACAGCACTCCAAAATATTGACCTCAATTCTAAAATCAATTTCTTATTCAACCCATTTCTTTCAACAGAGAATAAATATTCACTCATTGATCTGGGAAACTTTCGTGAGCCTAGCCCCCATCAGTCAAACTGGCTTGTATGCACAATGCATACATTTTCAGTTCTAACATGAAAAATAGCTTAAAAAATTACCTTGTATCAACGTTTTAAAACATCTTCCCACTGCATCAAATCTTCTTGGGATCCACCTCCCTTTCCACCCATTGTTTTATGCAGATAGACAATGCATTTAAGAGATATTGGTCAACAATAAAATAGGACTGCCAGAGAAAAACTTCAGTTTAAACCCAAATTCAAAGATATATTTAGACTTCAATGAGAAACTGAACAAAAACAACATAGCTTTTATGTCTTTTGACTTTTCTGACCTTGGATAAAATTTCACACCAATTGAAAACTTATGTCCCATTTTGGAATACAGCCTTATCTACGTAGTCACTACCAGGTGTCTCCATACTGAAATGTTTTGATGGGGAGGGACAAGGTGGGAATGGGGAAGTTTTGATTTACTGATGCATTAGCATAGCTAATGCCTGCTGCTTTCTGTCACATAATTTTAAAAATATTAGAATAAGTTGTTACATGCCTTTTCATCAGAAAAATTGTTTTTAGAGGTCTGAGGGGTGTTGCTACAGTTTTTGAAAGCAGTTCTGTTAATCCCATCGTTAGGTGAGATACATTCAACCTAAGGAATAAAATTATTTACAAATTGAGTAACATAATAGATTAAATCTTTTTTATTTTAAAGGAAGTGGTATCTTCAGTTAGAGGTGATGCATTGGGGAGGATCCACACGGGGGGGAGGATCCACGTGTGCCATTGCCCCTCCCCCTCCAATTTGCCTACCATTTAGCAATAGTTAAATGTTCCGAGAGGACCTATCCAGAGGAGCCACTGCAGACTCTGCCCCAAAGGCAGTGGGCGTGGGCAAGGCCTTGGGCCATCTCTCTCATTGGGATGCCTCGCAGCGAGAAGGCAGTGATTTCCCCCTGGTGGCCACACTCATTGTATGCCCGTGCAGCATGGGGAGGGAGAAAGCAGCAGGATGGCTGGCTGTGAGCTGAGCATCCACTCCCTCAATGCATGGATCTGCTTCTCCTTCTCTGCTGCTGGAGTCCCAGTGCTTTGCAGACTACCATGGGGTGAATGCCATTTGCCTGTTCCTAGGGCACAGGCTGCTCTCCCACTCATATAGCAGGGGGTCTACCCAGGGGAAACTGCTCCCATCACACTGCAGCACGGCTTTTCCTGTCCATTTTGCAACCACTTTGATCCAGAGGTGACATGTGGGGCAGTCCCATGCCTCCTCCCAGAACCTTTAAATTGTGACTCCCCTCCGCAGGCAACAATTTTGTGTCGCTTCTGTCTTCAGTTGAAAACACTGATTTTTTTTTTTTTTATTTGCTTCATAAAATCCTAGTCTTGGTTAGTCTGTGAACCACATACCAGTAATCTTGCTGATAATACAATATATCTAATGAACACTTAATACAATGTTAAGTTTGTTTAGTAGCAACATCACACTTTTCATAGAATAGATTTTTTTCATTAACAGTACTCCATTTTCTTTGTGGTTCTTTTACATTAGTTTTTCACTTCCTAAATAGACAGATTTTTACTTTAAGCAACAAGAACAAAAAATAATGAAAAATGGTTGAGGATAATTTCTTTTAAACTTATTTTTGACTGTTCAATGGATTCTAAATATCTAAAAAAAAAAAATTCTGCTTTGCTTCTGAAGTGTATGTTGGAGAGGGGAGCCATTAGTTCTGAGGGACATAGACAAAAGTTGTTTTAGGCCTGGTCTACCCTAGGGCGGGGGATCGATCTAAGTTAAGCAACTTCAGCTACGTGAATAATGTAGCTGAAGTGGACATACTTAAATTGACTTATTATGTCTTCACTGTGGTGAGTTGACCGCTGCCACTTCCCCGTCGACTCCGTCTGCGCCTCTTGTGGCAGTGGAGTACAGGAGTCGACGGGAGAGCGCTCGGGGGTAGATTTATTGCGTCTAGACTAGATATGATAAATCAACCCCCGCTGGATCGATCGCTGCCCGCCAATCTGGCAGGTAGTGTAAACATACCCTTAGTCTCATGCTTCCTCTGCTGCCCCGTGACATAATTGGCACATGCCAGTCCTAGAGGGGACTGCTATCATTGATAACACTGGTTCTTTAAAAAAGGACCCAGATCCTTTCCTGTTATAAAAAAGGATAACATTGGAAGGCATATCTTAATTCTGTGTTTTTTAAGATTTCTACAAACCATGAATACTTGAAAGTCTGTAAAATTTTCATCTTAATGTTGTCAGAAGCTTCAGCAATGAAACAGTCATGTAAATTTAACTCCAGAGTTCAGGTACAGTCTTGGTAAGTCTACCATAGCCTACCATATGTAATAGGGTGACTGTGGTGCTGTGGTGTGTGGTTGGTTTTTTGTTGGTTTTTTTAACCTCTTTATTCTCTTCATACCCATGTCTTTCTACATACATAGTTTTTATATGTAAAATATATTTTAAAAGAAAAGGAGTGAAAAATACATTTTTATAAAATTGCACATTTTGTTCCTCTTTCTGGAATTGAAATAATTTTTCTGCAGAACTAGTCTCCAGATTCCTTTTGTCCATTAAACAAGTCATTACGCATGCTCAAACTTATTGAAGTCATTGTTTCTTTCAGGTGTACACTATAGACACAGTTTTTTAAATGTCTCTAGTCTAGAGCAAGAAACCCTTGCTCTGAAACCTGTTTGACCCTAGTGGCTGTGATATATATGGTTGCTGATACTGACTCCAGGAAATACAGGACTGGCGAGATCCAGAGTAAAGAGAGAGCTAGCTTTCTGTGTATCCTCAGTGTGGATATTCATTTTTAGTACTGGAATGTATGGAGCATCTCTTCCACTTAGGTTAGGAAGTACTGTGATATATTTCTTAAAGAAGTCATGCTTCCAATTAAGGATTTCTCTGTGCATTTTACAACCATTGACTTTAGCCTGAAAACACACCGTATATCAACCATGTGAGGTAGGTAAGCATTATATCTATTTTACAAATGAGGAAATTGAATCACAGATAAACTGATTTATCTGAAGGCACCTATGAAAAATGCCAGAGCTGACTCCCACTGCTGTCTTTGAACACCAAATCACTTTTCCTTCTGATTCTACTTAACTCTGTCGTCTTAGGTGGTTGTCAGGACTGTTGGAATACTTACTTGTCTTATACCAATACACTGTGGCAGAATTTAGTGTTAGCTATTTTAATGGGTATCAATGCAGACCTTCAGAACTGGAGTTCTCATTTTTACTGCTTTTGTGTGGATTCCCCATAGAGATTGTTTGTTTGTTTTTACCTCTTGCTCTCTTTAATTTTATGTATGTTATAATGCTTCAGTTTTCCTGTTGGTAACTCTTTCCACTTCTAAACCACTATAAACTAGAAATGATGACGTGCTCAAGTCCTATTTCCAGCTGTAACTACCTGGAAGTGTGACAAAAAAATCTTGGGAGGTGATTCTTCTTTCCTCCATTAAGAAATTACAAATCTCTTTTTTTTTGGTTTATAGTCTTACTTTCTAAATTACTTTTAAGTTCACATGTTTTGTATTTTTGGTCAGATTTTTCTAACCTTCTCTTTCTGACACTATATATGTGAAAGAAGCATAGAATAAAATGAAGTAAAAATCTTAAATGAACCAAACTTTACAATAGAATCTCTATGGATAGTAATTCCATGCTCTAATAATAATATATTACCGACCACCAGACCAGGATGGTGATGGTGACTGAAATGCTCAAGCGGATTAGAGGCTAAAAAAATAAAAATAAACTCAGAGTAAAAAAGCTTTGGAGCTGACTTGGCTCTATGCGAGTTAGAGAAGCATAAGACTATTCAGACTTATGCTATCTGGAAGGGCTTTCGAAGGACTGTTCCATTGACCAAGAATTGCTGGAGTGCAGTGTACTCTAGCTTTTACTGTTCTTGACCTTGTAGTGGCTGTTTTGGGGTCACATCACTTGGAGGCCAGGAACAAGTGGCATAGAGCTGTCTATGTTGGCTTTATGCCATGTGAAGATTCACTTACGCAAAGGGAATTTTCACTTTGTTTAAAGCAGCCCTCTGTCCTTGTCATTTTGCTGCTTCAAAGACAAGAGTAAGGGTCCAGGATTTTGCATGTGCTCTCTAAAGTAGCAAGAACCAAAACCATGAAACTGCTAGCTTTATTCTATAAAGCTCTTATATATTGCACCCAGAAATAAATTGAAAGCCAAAGTAGACCCTGAGAAATGCTGCTAATGCTGAATTGTAGACATGTGTGGAGGTGACAAGGATAACTTGAAAGATTCTCACGTTGCATTGTATGAAAGCAGCCTGGGTTTGATACCTAAGACAAGTTGGACATCTATGTAGGCAAATTCAGTTTATAGGAGATAGCTATGAATCCTGCAGTCGTCGTCACTCCTTCTAGGAGTTTAGCAACCTTAATTCCATATTAACAAAGGTTTTTGTTTTCTTTTTGTGCTTTTTGAATTTTTATTTCTTGGAAACACATTCTGATTTTATTATTATTTTTATTATTATATTTATACTTTTGTAGTCTGTATGCAAAGAACTTGGTGGGTTGGGGTGGCACTGGGGACAGAACTTGGTGGGATGGCAAAGAACTTGGTGGGTTGGGGTGGCACTGGGGGCAGAAGTTGAGCACCTAGATATGTTCACAGCAACTTTTATTGCTTCAAGTTTCTGGACTGTCTGTGCTCTGAACTAGTCTCCTACTTAAATCAGAGAGCTGTGGTTAGGCTCCTGTAAATTTATGCTACTTTTGGGGTCTCCATGTTTAGAGAGAAGAATATTGTGTAGTCATGCATCAAAGCAGAAGATAATTTATAGTTTACCTAATCTGCAGTCACATCTTTACATTTCCTTCTTGGTAATATTTCAGATCTTCAAGGAAACCATAAATCTGGATGAATTTGTAGACCTTCTAGATCACTCTGCAAAAATATTCTGTTATTACAATTTTGGCTTGATTAAAACTCAAAGCAGAATTTCAGTTTCATTTATCATTTTTATGTCAGTATGAATTTACTTCAGTTTTGGTAGTATTTTAAGTGATACCAATTGGATACTGTGTGGAAATTTTTGCTTTAAAATATGAGTTCAGTCTCTGGACACTTTTTTTTTTTTGGTGCTGAGATATATTCTGCAAATATATGATTTGTTGACAATTGAAACAATTTCAGGATTAGATCTTGATAAAACTTCCCTTCTCAAAGTAAACTCATCAACATTTGTGAATAATTGTTGGGAGAAGACAGTTTTTGTATGTGTTTAATTTCTTCATTACTGTGACTCCAAAGTTGATTAAATCTCTTCTATACACTGCAGTATGCATCTCAATGCTTAAAATGAAAACCAAAAACCATAGTATTGAATTTAGTGTGACTGAACCATTCCAGATAATTCAGGAAAATACCTTTTAACTTCCCTGTATTCTGAACTTTCTAATCTACATTATTTTTTGATGACCAGCCTTTCTGGAAGGGCACTTAAACAACAAAGAATGTGGTGAGTGGTTAAACTTAAAACCAGGAAATACAAAGTTACACTACACGCCATCTCCACAACACAACCTTAATTGTGCTGTCTAATTGGCTGTTGAGTATGGGTCAGTGCAGATGATGTAAATATTATAGGATGTAGCAAACTAAATTTTATATTCTATGCAACAAATCCAAAGTACTGACAGTGGCTGTAGTGGCTCAGGCATTATGCTGAAGAAATAAATGTCCATCTTGTCCAGGATAAATCAGATTTATTAAATTCAGGGAATTTACCTTGATATAATGCCACCCGATATAACACGAATTTCGATATAACGCAGTAAAGCAGTGCTCCAGGGGGGGCTGTGCTCTCCGGTGGATCAAAGCACTTTCAATATAGCATGATTTCACCTATAACACGGTAAGATTTTTTTGGCCCCCAATGACAGCGTTATATCGAGGTAGAAGTGTATTTAGAGTGGTATGACAGTTAAGCATCCTCTATAGTGAAGATACAAGATATAAAGTTTCTGCATTTAATTTGTGAGATATTTTAAATATCACCCTTATTTTTTTTCATTTTTGTAGAAATTGATCAGATGTGAACTTAAAAAGGATTTTGCAATACCTTAATTTGTTAATCATGTAACTCAGATGAACTATTGGCTAAAAGCTCCATATAGATGATATGGTACTTGAATATCACATGTATTCAATTGGTGCATTTTACACACTTTTACAAGATGAATAATTCTGGTACTCAGTAAAAAGTAAATCTTCGAGGTGCAGGATGCAGTGATGCATAACTTGTACTACTTCTGAAAGGAGAGAAACTTTATTTTTCTTTTAAAAGAAAAATAGTCTTATAGAGTACGGATGTTTTTCTTTTTGGTGTTTTTGTAACTTTTCTCCCTGAAAAGTGATCTTCTGATTCTTCTTTTTACATTACCCTATAAAATGTCTTATGTGGTACTCTTTTTTTTTTTTTTTTTTTTTTTTTTTAAAGAATTTTTTTGTGTATTAAGAAGAAAGCAATGCAGTTATTTTTGAGGAAGAGGTTAAGAAATAACACTGAATGGAACACATCATGCCTGTCATCAATTCACTTTATCATTCTTTCCCTGTTGCTTGGAGTAAAATTTTCTTAAATATGAACACTTGGGTCAGTTGAGCATGTGCTTTTTATTGGTATGCCAGTGTTTTAATTTTTCTTGTGTGTGGGTGACACGTTAGTTTATATAACTTTGAACTTGTGTAGCTCCCTTCTCTTTTCCAAACTACTCTATGTTGAAGGCTCTTGTCATGGTATTCCTGTCATTAGATTAATATTCCTGCTTCTCCTTTTCCATGTGATATAGGAAGAGTACTATAGGACTGGGAGCAGCATTATTAGCATATCCATGCTATAAGCAGGATGAAAAAGATATCTGGAGAGGTGCTGTCTCCCAAGAAAAATACTGGATTGCCACACCAGACCATAAATCCCATTACATCTCAGAATATCACAGGAGCACATGCCTCGATATACGGAACAGGTGTACCATGGTTAGTGGCACTGCAAGCTTTCTCTCCCCTCTTCACCTATGTGCCTGCTCCACCTGATCTAGATGAACATCTTCCCTGTAGAAATGAGATTGAAGTCTCCAGAACCACTTAGCCAATGTGCTGAAACTGTCAAGTTTCTTTCCTTCAGCAGAAAGACAAAAGATGATAGAAACAATTGGAATTGTGGTTTAAAACATTTCCTAATTTCCTGGATAGTTATGGCATGGGACTTAAATTCTGTGTGCTGTAGTTTGCTCAGATTCAACCTGTGCTGAAGCATGATAGGAGAGTACTATATCTGTCATAGGTAATCTCTGTTTCACACCCCGGAGGCACATTGCTACAAAAATCCCATTGTAATGGATGTGTGGAACTTAACATTAACAAGAATTAGCAAATTTATCCATGCTTCCCATGAAAATTTCCTTTCTTTGAGTGATAAAGTCCCTGGTTCATCCAGAATAGAAGCCGAAATTAACATCCAAAGATTTGTCTTGGCGGTAGATGGAATTTACCACGCTGTGCAGTAGGAGAATTTTTTTTCCTCTAAAAATCCGTAATACAATCTGTAATTAAGAAAATAGTTCTGAATTATCCTTATAATAGAAGTTCTCACCTGGAGGAAATTTCAGGAGGCAGGACATTCCCCAGACCCCAGGACTAAAAGGTCTAGTTCTGCTCCCAAGCTGCAAGTAGGCATTGTAATGGATCTGTGGCCCTTGTTACCAAAGAGGAAATTTTCAGGTTTGCACGGATAAATTTTTTCTATTACTATCATAGTCTGTAAAAGGATGAGAGGTTTTTAGTGCTGTATTGTAGTTAAGACACTTTAGAAGTTATTGACTTTAAAAGTTAGGGCTTTGGCTGCATCCATTTTGATCCTAATACGCAAGTTATTACATGCTGAAAATAGACAGTGTCAGTCCAGAAATTTGGTCAGTTATCTTCCCTGCCCTATCCCATTTAAAAAATAAAACAAAAACATGACAGGCTAACCAGATTTTATGTGAGTGGAGAAATGTACTAGTTTAGAAAATTGAGATGTTCTGAAGTTCAGTAATATTTAGGGCTATAGCTGTTAGCTTAAAATACACACAATATGTAGTAATATTTTTAAAAATGCCTTTCTTGGTGGTTAAATTTTGTGGCTGGGTGGTTAAGTTTCAGATTTTTGTATATTTGACTTTATCAGTAAATGTGTCCGGCTTTGGCTGGAAGAGGCTTACTGAAGTTGATTAGGCATGTAGGAGATCCTGAAAGATTTCTTATTTTTTCATCTCTTGCTAAACAAATATTTTCACTACAGTATGTCCATGCCATTTGTCTGAGAGAAGATATAGTACAATAAATATTTAAGAGCTTGAATTAATGATAATTGAAGTCTAGCCTGTATACTGCAGAATCCTAGAAATGTAGGATTGGAAAGGGACCTCAGTAGGTCATCTAGTCCAGTGCTTCTCAACCTTTCCAGACTAGTATATCCCTTTCAATAGTCTGATTTGTTTACCTTTATAATTATAAAATATGAGAAAGTAAGCAATTTTGCAGTAAATAGTGTACTGTGATACTTTGGTATTTTTATGTCTGATTTTGTAAGCAAGTATTTTTAAGTGAGGTGAAAATGCATGACAAAATCAATTTGGAATATAAATATTGTACTTACATTTCAGAGTATAGTATATAGAGCAGTATAAACAAGTCATTGCCTGTATGAAATTTTAGTTTGTACTGACTTCGCTAGTGCTTTTTACGTTGTCTGTTTGTAAAACTAGACAAGTAACTAAATGAGTTGGTATACTCCCTGGAATACCTCTGAGTACCCCCAGGGATACACATACCCCTCTCTGAGAACCACTGATCTAGTCTAGTCCCTTGTGCTGAAGCAGGACAAAGTATTATCTAGTTAAGGGTTTTCAAAGTTTGGGTTGCGATCCAGTACTGGGTAGCGGCATATAAGGAACTAAGTCGCTCTGGTCAGCACCACTGACTGGGATATTAAAATTCCCATTGGCGGTGCTGCCAAGCTAAGGCAGGGTAGTGCCTACCTGTTCTGACACCGGAAGCGGCCAGCAGCAGGTACGGCTACTATGCAGGGGAGCCACAGTGCTCCACATGCTGTTCCCGCCCCAAGCACCAGTTCCCGGCCAATGGGAGCTGGCGGAGGGAGGGAGCTGTGCCTGCAAGCAAGAGCCAGGCAGAGCCACTTGCGCATCTCCGCCTAGGAGCCGGATCTGCTGCTGGCTGTTTCTGGGGCGCAGTGCGGTCCTCAGTGCCAAGACAGGTGGGCAGTCTGCTTCTGCACCCCTGCTGCGCTGCTGACCGGGAGCCACCAGAGGTTAGTCAGCACCCCAGCCCCAATCCCCTGCCCCAGACCTGAGCCCCCTCCAAACGTAGAACCCCTT
Source organism: Gopherus evgoodei (assembly GCF_007399415.2). NCBI lineage: Eukaryota > Metazoa > Chordata > Testudines > Testudinidae > Gopherus > Gopherus evgoodei. The sequence goes on from NC_044323.1 coordinate 50,001,264, forward strand.
CCTGCACCTCAAACCCCTCATCCCAGAGCCTACACCCCAAACTCAGAGTCCTGATCCCCTCCCACACCCCTGTTTCATCTAGCTGAAGCACTTGTTTACCAGTACTGACAGCTCTGATGATTGAATGAATGGAAGCCTACCTTCTTGATTGCCAAGTTAGAGGCTCGGTATAGAACATGACCTGGTAACCATCACAAGGAGACTAGCCCAGCAGAGGACCCTGAAGGTCTGTCATCTATCATTATGACTGTCCGGGGGACTGACGGTACCCAGTGCCATCGGTTCCCCTCTACCAGTCAACTCTTCATAATGGCATTGTAGCAATACTTGGGATCCTTATACAAAGCACCCTGGATCTGTGCATGAATGCCACCTACCTTCTCCTAGCAAACACCAACTAGCTCCATCGAAGTATGAGGGAGAAGAAATTGAGTCAGGCCTGCTGGGACCAATGGTTCTGATGAGTGTATCCTCCTCATCAGATGAAGTGATTGTCCCATCTTCACCTTCCCCACCCAATGACTACAGGAAGTATCAAGAGCCCTTGAAGAGGGTGGTGACTGAGTTTCCAGATCCAACTCAGGGAGATATACAGGATAGTCAGTCAGATTCGGCTCCTGAACATTCTGCAACCTTCTGTTCCAGGTTGGGCGATTCTTCCTATGAATGAGGCCATTATGGAAACAAGCAGGATAGTTTGGCATACTTCCTGTTTCTTGCACTCACCCAGAAAGGGCTAATAACCATTATTTTTACCAGCCAAGGGAGCGGAGTTTCTGTTGACACATACAGTATACACTTCTCTGATGGTGCAAGCAGCCACTGTGAAGTCTAGGTTTCAGCATCCCATGGCAACACCCACTGATAATGATACTAAGCAGCTAGACTTCCTAGGGAAGAAGATACCTTTTTCTACCAACCATGAGTTTTGAATTGCTAACAAAGCCTATTAGTTGGCAAAGTATGATTTCGCCAGTTGCTTCACATTCATGGACTTTAAGAACAAGCTCCCTCAGAAGGACAGCACCTGATTCCAAGGCCTCATCAAAGGCAAACTGGTAGCTAAAACATCTCTTCAGGCTGCAGTTGATGCCACTGACACTGCTTCATGACAACTGCTGTAGCTGTCCCTCTTTAAGAACAAGTCTTAGTTTCACAGTTTCTTTTTGGAGAACTGTTTCTCTAGTGATGCCATCTTACATTGTCGTCCCCCCCCCCCCAAGTGGGTGCTCAAGATCATTCACTCTGGCTACGTGATCAAGTCTGTCACGTCCCTATCACAAACCCTCTTCCCAACCTGTTTTTCAGGGACCACTTTCAGAAGGAGTTCTCCCTTAGGAGATAGAAACTCTTCAGTGAGGGGTTATAGAGCATGTTCCGCCTCAACATCAAGGGAAAGGTTTCTAGTTCTCATGTTTCTTAGTTATCAAGAAAAGCAGGATGGAGACCAATCCTCAGTTTACATCAACTTAATGTCTTTATTTGAAAATCAAAATTCTGTATGGTCTCGTTGGCATAGATCAGTGGTGGGAAACCTGCAGGCCAACAGGGTAATCAGCTGGTGGGCTGTGAGACAGTTTGTTTGCATTGACCATCCGCAGGCATAGCCGCCCGCAGCTCCCAGTGATCACAGGCCAGAGACTAATCAAAGTGACTTTAGACTCCACTGCAGCAAGGGCTTTACATTCGTATGGAAAGATTCCATGCTATGAACAAATCACCCTCAGACCACAGTCTGTCTTTTTCTAGTAGTCTGCATGGCCTCCCATACTTATGTAGTGCTATTTACCAAGCTCCACCTCTGTTGTCTGCAGGCCTGGTTCTGGTCTGTTTACTCACCAGGCAGAGACAACATGAATACCAGGGTGACAATTTCCACAAAGGTCACGGCTTCTCTTGTTTGGGGGATGAACCCAGAACAAGTGCATGTAAGAATCACTTTCTTTTACACCCACACCTGACACAACTGTTTCCATGGATAACAGAATCTTACACAGAGCTCTTCTTCAGATCTGTGTAAGCGCAAAATCTTCTGTCACACCAGCAGAAGTTGGTCCAGTGAAAGGTATTGTCGTCCCCACCTTATCTCTCATATCCCAGGACTGACACAACTACAACATCACTGCATACCTAGATAAAACCAATATCTGTTTTCTCCATAAATAAACACAATGGAGCGGAATCCTTTCTCTGCAGTAGCAGTGCACATATGGAACTGGTGCATCAGAAACATACAGCACTCTCAGCAACATACTTACCACGTGTGCAGAACTCTTTCTTTGGTGGACAATCTTAACGGACACTTTTTCCACAGACCACAAATGTGAGACACCCAATTCTGTCCTGAATGAGAGCTTCATCCAATGGTGAACCAGATCCTGGGACCAGTTTGCCTCCCAGATGAACAAGATGTTTCCCTGGTACTTCTCCAGAGCATCTCTGGGCCGGGACTCCAAGGGTGATGCCCTTCAGCTGGCCTGGACACATTACTTCAGGTTTGCCTGTCCTCCCATTCCACTGATACCATAAGATCTATGATTGACTCAGAACAACAACAGTCAGGTCATTCTCATCCTGCCCAAGTGCCCTGGGTGACTTTGGTTTTCAGACTTTCTGTGAATGCCAACCTGATCTTCTATCAGCATACAACCCTCTTTTGAGTCAAAGTCTGGAGAGCAGCCTGACCAGTCATCCCAGTCCAGGCCCTCTTCATCTCATGGCCTGGTATTTGGATGGGCTTTAGACCCAGAGCATTCGTGTTCAAAGGCTGCTCAATCTGTTCTCACTCAGAGCAGAAAGAACTCTGCCAGAAAATGCTATCTGACCAAATAGAGATGTTTCTTAACATAGATGGTATAGAATAAATTATCCCTAAATTCCACAGGAATTCCTTATTTTAGACTAGCTCCTCCTCTGTCTGGCCTTTCCATAAGCTTTCTTTGGGTCTACCTTGCAGCATTCAGCACCTTCCATCCCCAGTTGCAGGTATACTGTTTTTTACTCATCCAATAACATTTAAATTCCTGAAGGTCCTCGCTAGAATTTTCCAACTGGTGGTGAAACCAACAATGCATTGGGCTCTTAATACTGTTCTTTCAATACTTCAGACTTCCCTTGAACTGTTAGCCACCTGCTCCATGCCCTGCCTCTCCATGGATGTTGCCTTCCTAATCACCATCAAATCAGCTAGAAGGGTGAGTGAATGGAGCATTTGTGGCAGGTCTGCCATAGAACACATTTCCTAAGGAGAACGTTTCCGTTTGCCTCCTCCTGAAAATGACCCCTAAGGTCATTTCTGAGTTTTACGTATGGTGGCTGCCTTGCGCTTTATCCATACTTTCACAAAGCATTATACATTAGTCCAGACCTCTTCTACAGATGCAGCAATGGAGACAGCAGTATTATCAGTCTCTACACCAACAGCATCCTCCCACCTCCTCTTCCAGTCACACCTATATGGAAGATTTATAGGGAGCAGCACTCAGTTACTCACCTGTAACTGGAAGCTCAGTGAGAGATGTGGTTGCTATTTGTATTCCACTATCTGCCCTCTTTTCCCTCTTCTTTGGATCTTACTTGATTCATGATAAGAGGAACTGGAGAGGTATCAGTCTGCAATACCCCTTATACTATTCCTGTTTGGATCATGAGAAGAGCAACTGTTCAAGTTCGGACCAACAAACACTCCTTGCTAGAAATTTCTGATCTCGGGCGCATAGTGTTCATATGTACCCACATCTGGAATATAGATAGGGACCATATTTGTAAGAACTTCCAGTTACAAGTGATACTTCTGGGGAAATTCTGCACCAAAAAATTAAAAATTGTGTACAATATTTTAAAACTCTGCATATTTTATTTGTCAAAATAACACAATATAATCTCACCAGTTTCAATTATTTTTGGTTATTTATTTCAAAATACTTGTCAACAAGTATACCTGTAACAATAAAGACGACAAAGATTTCAGGAAATGTTCTTTTGACAAATAGACTCCTTACTAGGCATATTAATTCAGAACTCTAAGTAGTAATTAATTTAATCTACAATACAGGATTGTATTTCCTGCACCCCTCAGAAGCGTGTAAAGGCTTGGGGGAGTCTGGGGTAATGGATGAGCTGAGGGAATAGGAAGTAATTGCTGGGAAGGAGCCTGGGTGTGAACTTGGAGGGTTGTTGGGTATGGGTGGAGAAAGTATGAAACAGGTTTTTTTGAGGGGGATTGTTAGGGAGCATCCCCATGCAGACCCTGGCTGACCACAGCCTCTCCCATTTTAGTTAGGCACATGTGTTCCTGCACCCCTATATGTCCTTGCACTCCCTGTCCACATGTGCCCCTCCACCCGCATTCAGACACTCACTCCTCTTTCCCTATGTGTCTCTGTACCCCCCTTCCCCTGCCCCATATATCTCTGTGCCCCCACCCAGCCACTCCCCTACCCCAATGTAGCTCTGCATTCCCTCCCCACTCACCATGTGGTGCCCCTCCCTCTTCCCTGTGTCCTTGTGCCTCCACTCCCATTCGACCCCTACTCCTGTCTGTCCTCTCACACTAGCCCTTATGAGCCCCTGTCTGACACCACGTCCCCCCCCCCCCCCAGTATCCCACACCGTTGGTCTCCCTGTAGCCCAGGTCTCCTGGCCTGGCCTGAAAGGTGCTGTGAAGAAGGCAGACTCATTCTCTTCCCTCGCTGGCTGGGTGCCACTGCTATTTTGTAACCACAGTGCCCTCTGGTAGGCAAAAGGAAGAACTTCAGAAGTTTTTTTTTCTGCTGGGAGCTACTGCTCTTCTTGCTCCACACCATCCTCTGGTGGTTAAAAGGTGGAACTACAGCAGCATTTCAGCAGAAGCTTTTTTTCTGGGCAAAAAAATAAAAATGTGTGGCTCATAAATTATGTGCACCCAGTAGCACAGAATTCCCCCAAGAGTAAAAAGAGTAATCTCCACATCTGATTTTCTCATACTTTGTTTGTATTTCTAGACTGGATGAGGGGAATTAGCTTTCCTGGTTTTTCAACTCCAGTTGGCTTCTTAAAGTTGAACTAGTCATTCAGCTTAAGTAGTTGAATAAACTGAAATGAAGAACACATTCTTTCTGCACCTGTGGAAGAGGCTGCTACTGTCAAAAGCTGGTTTAGCACTTCAGTGCACTCTGGTTCCAGGTGCTTAGCCACTGACGTCCATGAGTTCAGTGGTTTCACTTTCTTTAATATTTGGCAGCAAACATGTACTGCTTAATATTTTTTATTTAAATTAAATGATTTTAATAGGTTATAAGTTTAGGCCTTAACAAACTTGTCAGTTTCAAATTTTAAATAACTTTATTTTTAAAGCTAAACTTGTATTTAATTTAAATTAAAAAATCCAGTTTGAATTTTAAAAATCTTTTATCCACAGTTGTTTTATACAAGTGAGGTTACTTCTTTTCACACAGTATGCATAGACAAAGTTCTGTATCTGAACATTCAACTATCTACCTGTGCAATTTGTGTGTGAGGGGGAGAGAGAGAGAATATGCGAATGCACACAGATGCAACCTTACTGCTGGCATTTCCTTACTTTTAGAGTGTTCGACTTTTCACCTTAATATTCTTAATGTCGTTTTTATAAAATTTGCCAAGTTTTTAAAAAAGCAAACTGAAAAAAACGCAATTCAGTGATGTGGAACTGTACAAATTTCTACATAAGTCATTAGCAGGGCTGGGGACCTTTAGATCCACAGCATGGAGCTCTACCCTTTGAGCTAATTGAGTAACTGTATCCTCTTTGTGGACCAACCACTACAGGAGTGTGGTAGGGAAACAAACATTTTTGCCAGTTGGATTCACAAATATTAGCCCATAGAACAGGGGTGGGCAAACTTTTTTTGGCCCAAGAGCCACATCTGGGTATGGAAATTGTATGGAGTGCCATGAATGCCCACAAAATTGGGGTTGGGGTGTGGGCTCCGGGGTGGGGCAGAAATGAGGAGTTCAGGATGCGGGAGGGGGTAATGGCTCCGGCTGCGGGTGCAGACTTTTGGGTGGGGCTGGGGATGAGGAGTTTCGGGAGCAGGAGGTTGCTCCAGGCTGGGACTGAGGGGTTTGGAGGGCTGGAGGGGAATCAGGGGTTCAGGCTCTGGGCGGCGCTTACCTCAAGTGGCTCCTAGAAGCAGTGGCTTGTCCCCCCTCTGGCTTCTATGCAGAGGCACGGCCAGGCAGCTCTGTTGCATGCTGCCCTGCCCGCAGGCACCGCTCCTGCCCGCAGGCACCGCTCCTGCCCGCAGGCACCGCTCCTGCCCGCAGGCACCGCTCCTGCCCGCAGGCACCGCTCCTGCCCGCAGGCACCGCTCCTGCAGCTTCCATTGTCTGTGATTCTTGGCCAATGGGAGCTGCAGGGTCAGCACTTGGGATGGGGGCAGTGTGCGGAGTGGAGCCCCCGGCTGCCCCATGCGTAGGATCTGGAGGGGGGACATGCCGCTGCTTCTGGTAGCTGCACAGAGTGGCCCCAGACCCAGCTCCCTGGCTGGAGTGCTGGAGCGGGGCAAGTCTCAGACCCCGCTCCTTCTGGTCCTTTGCCCACCCCTGCTGTAGAAGAATGTTGGGATTCATAAATTCTGGGTTCAGTTTGAGGTTTTGGAGAGGAATGTTCTCATGTAGCTATAGATCCTTTCCCCTTTTTGTTCCAGTCAAGCAGCTTCCTCTTTATCTTCCCTGTTGCCTGGGTGTTAGCAGGGGGTTAATGGAGAGTACAGGAGAGACAGTCTCCCTGGTCTCGGTGACAGTGCTTGGTTCCACTGGCAGTCAGGAGGAGAAATTGTGGGAAAAGTCTTGCCCGAGCCTTGCAATATTGGGATAGAGAATACTCAGTTGGTCAGTGAGAATGGTGTATGTGCAGTCTGGTCAGTGATAAGATCTGTGAGGATAGAGTATGCTCAGTGCAAATTGAATCTTTAGAGTAATGCTGCCAGCCTCTAACAAATTTCTACTGAGCATATACAAACTGAGATTTTTCATAAATTTATAACCTGGCCAAATTTGGGCAGGTTTTCATGGGAATGACAAAAGGCACCTCCCTGATGGTAAGAGAACACCTTTACCTAATTTCAAGTCCCTGCTTCAGCACATGGAGGCATTATAGCTCATCAGTGAACTTTTTGTAAGTATTTTTTAAGGTGTGCAAAACTGCATCTCTCTAGACCTCATTTTATGAAGCAGCTGAAATGTTTACTTAAACTTTCAAATAAAAAAACAACCAAAAAAACCCCCACCCTCATGCTGAGGCAGACACCTGGCATGGAAAATTTCAGCGTCAACAGTTGAAATTTGGCTAAGCTTTGTGAACAAGTGAAAACAGGGTCTTACAGTGGAATGTGTTAAGATGCCCTAACGTACATGTGTGTGTAAGTAGTATAAAAACAAGCATGCAGGTTTTTTAACAAGACTTAAGATGACTAGTCCAGTCATTGTTGGATTGGAGTTTTTCTACAGTTACTAAAACACTGTTACATATGCCTGTGCATGAATTTGGTACCTGAGAGAGATAAGAGCCTTAGACCCTTTTGTTTCTTTTTCATGCTGTCATTTTTGCTGTTTTTGCATAACCTTAACGTGTTGGATAAAGGTATGTTTGTATTGCTTCCTTTGAAGTCTGCTTCAGTTTGTAGATAAACTGAAATAGAGGTAGGATGACTAGTTGTCCCAGTTTTATAGGGACAGTCCTGATATTTGGGGCTTTTTCTTATAGAGGCCCTTATTACATAAGAACATTACCCTACAGGTCCGTATCAATTTTTGACACTTGGTATCTGGTCACCCTAAGTGGAGGTTACGAATATAATCTTCGTTAGTATTTGCGTTATCACGTGGAGTGCGAAAACTAACTTCATTGTGAATGGTATAGTATAGACTCTGCCAGCTTACTGTCGTGCTTCAGCAGTAATAAAAATAATAGTGAGTTACACTTGCAAGGAGATGAGGGGTACTAGCTGATGTTTTATTTGTATAATGGATCTTATTTGTAAAACAGAATTAAGGTTATTTAAAAAAAATCTCTAATTCACTTATTCTTTTAATGTTCTCCTGTGTACATCCATAAAAGGTCAATAAAATCTACATTTTAACAGAAATGGCGAAGATTAAGATGTCCTTGAAAGCAGAAATTAAGACTACTCAGATAATCACTACTGGAATATTTAAATGTTCAAGAATATGCAAGTATCAGAGGGGTAGCTGTGTTAGTCTGGATCTGTAAAAGCAGCAAAGAATCCTGTGGCAGCTTATACACTAACAGACGTTTTGGAGCATGAGCTTTTTGTGGGTGAATACCCACTTCGTCAGATGCATGTAGTGGAAATTTCCAGGGGCAGGTGTATATATATGCAGGCAAGAAGCAGGCTAGAGATAATGAGGTAGTTCAATCAGGGAGGATGAGGCCCTGTTCTAGCAGTTGAGGTGTGAAAACCAAGGGAGGAGAAACTGGTTTCGTAATTGGCAAGCCATTCACAGTCTTTGTTTAATCCTGAGCTGATGGTGTCAAATTTACAGATGAACTGAAGCTCAGCAGTTTCTCTTTGAAGTCTGGTCCTGAAGTTTTTTTGCTGCAGGATGGCCGCCTTAAGGTCTGCTATAGTGTGGCCAGGGAGGTTGAAGTGTTCTCCTACAAGAATAGGCAGATACTGTATTTGAGGGATTGGATGCCTGTTTTACTATAAACTGGAACTGATGCTTACTATTTCTGTACATTTAGTAGTAGCAATTTTAAGAATTACTGTTAATAAATACACACTTGCAAAATAGCATGCATATATGGGGGAAGGGAAACGAAGTTTGAGTTATGTTTTGCATGTATAATGGCAGCACTGGTTTCATGGACTTGATAGCTTTACTGAGCCACTGTACTGTAACACTAATGTGATCTAGTTTGCTGATCTGACTTTTGCCTGCTGGTTCTACTGAAATAAAACTAGAGAGGAAACTTAAATCGGTATCCTACAGTAAACAGTGCACAGATGGGTCCCTGTACTCATGTGGAGCAGATTGTTTTCATTGGGGTTCTGAACAGGTGCAAGGATTTGTCCATGCACCAAGTAGGGCAAGATCTTCCCCTTTGTTGTTAGATTTAAAAAATATCCCATTTTGAGCAAATGACTAATAGAGAGGTGGTGAATCTGGAGAGAGTTTTGATTCCTTCATAAAATAATAAGAGGGCTGAAAAGTCCTCTTGAGTCATCTAGTCGAATTCCTTGACTCATATGGTAGATTAAGGTGGTTTAGAATGTGAATGATTAGCAATATCTTATGTGCAGGTTTTTTTTTACAATAGATGTTTAAATAACTTTAGTGTTGAATTATTTGCAAATTTGTTATAAAATTAAACTGTTTTTTAATCATAATTAAATGCACCCAAACTTCATTAATGCAGAGTTAAGGGTGTCCCGTGGTGTCTCAGGGTCCTTCTAGAACAGGGGTTCTCAAACTGGGGTTTGGGACCCCTCGGGGTCGCGAGGTTATTACATGATGGGTCGGTTGTGAGCTGTCAGCCACCATCCCAAACCCTGCTTTACCTCCAGCATTTATAATGGTGTTATAAATTGAAAACACTTTTTTAAATATTTTTAAGGGGAGTCGCACTCAAAGGCTTGCTATGTGAAAGAGGTCACCAGTACAAAAGTTTTTGATAACCACTGTTCTAGAATGTCAAATTCAGCAATGCTCAAACCTCCGAAAACTAGGAAATACAGAGTGTTAATGGCCTTAATGGTCTTACTGCCCATTCATATTTCATTCTCTCTTTGGCTAACGCTCCTGTGGAGTTCTAAACATAATCATGAATAACTTCTGCCATGTAATGCCACTCCCTCAAAGGGGCAATGGGTGCATGCACCAATGAATATAAGAACTAAGCACCTCAAAGAGGTTTTGGGAGGATCAGAGCCATAGTTTGAGCGCCAGGTGTATACAAATCAGAAGAGCCAAGTGACTTTGTAAAATGCTTTTTGCTTCTTGGAAACTCCTGGCTCAAATGAGCCCAGATTTGGACCACTAATACCTACCCTGTGCTCCCATGAGGCACAGCATATTTCAAGACAATCCAAGTCAGCATGTGGTTGTTAGAGCAGTTTTAAAGAGTAAGTGACTCTCAATCTTCACTTTAGCAGGGCTTCTTCTCTAATACAATATAATTTTAGCTCTCTGACTCAGAATTAATTCCTAAACCACCTAGTCATCTGTAAGAGCTGTGCACACCTGTTTAAAATACACATTTTTACCATTCTTCACTATTAACTTGCACATTAACTTATACTTTTAAATAAAAGCACACAGTAAAGAAAACTGAGCAAGAATTTAAATCTTACAAGTAAATGCATAATTGCAGTAGATTAGAAAACAAATGAAAAAGAAAACAAATAAATTAATGTAAATGTTCCTTAAATGCCAGGAAAGATGCTTTCTTTGACTAAGGATGTAACTCATATGTTCATTTTAGTTTTTTAATGTATTATTTATGTTGCAGTGTAAACGGGACTTTTTGGGAAATGTGATGAGAGCTGGTGTGTGTTTATGTTGCAGGCCATTCTTTTTTTTTTTTTAATTGATTAATATTCTGCCGGGTTAATTTTGATTTGATTATGGTAGTGATAACAATTGTGAGATGTGCTAATTTATATGGACTTTTATCTTTAATATTTGTGAGTCTACAGCACTGGATAGCATGAAAATTATCATTCCTCAATTTTTTTCTTTTGAGGTGACATATGTAATGTGCTACTTTAATGAATCAATATAAATCTTTGGGCTTCAGTCCAGGCTTGTATTCAAATGCCAGATTTCACAAAGCTCTGTTCATAAATCTTTCAAGGGGGAACATCCACGTGCCAATTCAAAATAATTTCAGGCAGTTTTATTTTCCTGGCATCATCACCATTTCTATATATCGAATGGTGTTTATCCAAACACCATAATCAGTTATTCTATGCGTAGTTGTTGTAGTCATGTTGGTCCTAGGATATTACAGAGACAAGATGGATAAGGTAATATCTTTTATTGTACCAATTTCTGCTCGTGAGAGAGACAAGCTTTTGAGCTTACACAGAGCCTAGACCTGAAGAAGAGCTCTTCAGATATTACTTCACCCGCCTGGTCTCTCTAATAAACTGGGACCAACAGAGCTACAACAATACTGCATATAACAATGGACAATCTCAAACTTTGCCATCTGAAATGGAAACTCCACAACATAAAGAAAAAGGAAGCAAAACTTAACTGCAACATCTACTTCCTGAGCAAATGCAAGAAACAAAACATTGTTCCCTGTCGTCTCACTATCTGTAACTCTCTGGCCATTACACACAAATCTAGACCTGAAGAAGAGCTCTGTGTAAGCTCGAAAGCTTGTCTCTCACCAACCAAAGTTGGTCCAATAGAAGATGCTACCTTATCCAGCTTCTCTCTAATAATAAATTATTGTGATTTTTTTCCTTTTTGTTTTTGAAAAACCTGAAAAAATTGTTAGCTCATTAAGAAATATAAAACACTATATGTGAAAGATGCATTCTTTAAGAAATCTTTTAACTAGCTTGCATTGTTCAGAAACTTAACTGTATATGCAATGTCCTTGCATGGTATAGGTCAAACAATAAATCTTGATGTTTTATTTTGTGTCAAAATTTTGTAAACCTATGCTCAGTTCATAATCATTTGTCTTTATAATTTCAATTATGGCACTCACTGTCCACAGAATTGATGGCATATTCAATTACTCCCAGGAGTAGACCAAATAAATTACAGTTTAATGCAATAGTATGGGGCATGGTGTAGGAGTGATTACACCTAACATGAGTACTCCTTCTGGGTAGTCAATAGAAGCATTGACATTGGATTACTTTGAAAGCCCAGTCCTGAAATCCTTACTGAAGTAAAACACCTGTTCAGGGATTTTGTGTCTTGTAACAGAGGACCTGGTCTATGGTGGAAACAGTCCCTTAGAGAGAAATGGAGGTGAAAAGTAACAACCTGATATTTATTTCTTTCTATGGACATTGTTATATTAGAGCTCTAAGAAGGACAATTGCCTGAATGGCAGTGTTGTAAAGGTAGCAAATAGGATTCAGAAAATGTGTTGCAAAATCTTTTATTACAATAATTGCATTCCTCTTCCCCTCCTCTTCACCCTCAACCCCTGTGTGTAACAAAAACTGTTTGTCAACCTTCACTTCAGCAGGATTGCTCATGGTAGTCACTGCTATGCTTGCTATTATTATTGTTTAACATTTATATAGTGATAGTGCCTAGAGGCCAGCCAAGTCAGGGCCCCGTTGTTGGTGTGAGACAGGGCACGCTACACAATTCATAGATTCATAGACTCTAGGACTGGAAGGGACCTCGAGAGGTCATCGAGTCCAGTCCCCTGCCCTCATGGCAGGACCAAATACTGTCTAGACCATCCCTGATAGACATTTATCTAACCTACTCTTAAATATCTCCAGAGATGGAGATTCCACAACCTCTCTAAGCAATTTATTCCAGTGTTTAACTACCCTGACAGTTAGGAACTTTTTCCTAATGTCCAACCTAAATCTCCCTTGCTGCAGTTTAAGCCCATTGCTTCTTGTTCTATCATTGGAGGCTAAGGTGAACAAGTTTTCTCCCTCCTCCTGATGACACCCTTTTAGATCCCTGAAAACTGCTATCATGTCCCCTCTCAGTCTTCTCTTTTCCAAACTAAATAAACCCAAATCTTTCAGCCTTCCTTCATAGGTCATGTTCTCAAGAACTTTAATCATTCATGTTGCTCTTCTCTGGACCCTCTCCAATTTCTCCACATCTTTCTTGAAATGCGATGCCCAGAACTGGACACAATACTCCAGTTGAGGCCTAACCAGCGCAGAGTAGAGCGGAAGAATGACTTCTCGTGTCTTGTTTACAACACACCTGTTAATGCATCCCAGAATCAAGTTTGCTTTTTTTGCAACAGTATCACACTGTTGACTCATATTTAGCTTGTGGTCCACTATGACCCCTAGATCTCTTTCTGCCATACTCCTTCCTAGACAGTCTCTTCCTATTCTGTACATGTGAAACTGATTGATTGTTCCTTCCTAAGTGGAGCACTTTGCATTTGTGTTTATTGAACTTCCTCTGGTTTACCTCAGACCATTTCTCCAATTTGTCCAGATCATTTTGAATTTTGACCCTGTCCTCCAAAGCAGTTGCAATCCCTCCCAGTTTGGTATCGTCCGCAAACTTAATAAGCATACTTTCTATGCCAACATCTAAGTCGTTGATGAAGATATTGAACAGAGCCAGTCCCAAAACAGACCCCTGCAGAACCCCACTTGTTATACCTTTCCAGCAGGATTGGGAGCCATTAATAACTACTCTCTGAGTATGGTTATCCAGCCAGTTATGCACCCACCTTATAGTAGCCCCATCTAAATTGTATTTGCCTAATTTATTGATAAGGATTATCATGCAAGACCGTATCAAATGGCTTACTAAAGTCTAGGTATGCCACATCCACCGCTTCTCCCTTATCCACAAGACTCGTTATCCTATCAGAGAAAGCTATCAGATTGGTTTGACACGATTTGTTCTTTACAAATCCATGCTGGCTATTCCCTATCACCTTACCACCTTCCAAGTGTTTGCAGATGATTTCTTCGATTACCTGCTCCATTATCTTCCCTGGCGCAGAAGTTAAACTAACTGGTCTGTAGTTTCCTGGGTTGTTTTTATTTCCCTTTCTATAGATGGGCACTATATTTGCCCTTTTCCAGTCTTCTGGAATCTCTCCTGTCTCCCGTGACTTTCCAAAGATAATAGCTAGATGCTCAGATACCTCCTCTATTAACTCCTTGAGTATTCTAGAATGCATTTCATCAGGCCCTGGTGACTTGCAGGCATCTAACTTTTCTAAGAGATTTTTAACTTGCTCTTTTTTTATTTTATCTTCTAAACCTGCCCCCTTCCCATAAGCATTCACTACGCTAGACATTCCTTGAGACTTCTCTGTGAAGACCGAAACGAAGTCATTAAGCATCTCTGCCATTTCCAAGTTTCCTGTTACTGTTTCTCCCTCCTCACTGAGCAGTGGGCCTACCCTGTCCTTGGTCTTCCTCTTGCTTCTAATGTATTGATAAAAAGTCATCTTGTTTCCCTTTTATTCCCATAGCTAGTTTGACCTCATTTTGTGCCTTTGCCTTTCTAATCTTGCCCCTGCATTCCTGTGTTGTTTGCCTATATTCATCCTTTGTAATCTGACCTAGTTTCCATTTTTTATGAGACTCCATTTTTATTTTGTAGGTCATGCAAGATCTTGTGGTTAAGCCAAGGTGGTCTTTTGCCACATTTTCTATCTTTCCTACCCATCGGAATAGCTTGCTTTTGGGCCCTTAATAGTGTCCTTTTGAAAAACTGCCAACTCTCTTCAATTGTTTTTCCCCTCAGTCTTGATTCCCATGGGACCTTACCTATCAGCTCTCTTAGCTTACCAAAATCCATCTTCCTGAAATCCATTGTCTCTATTTTGCTGTACTCCCTTCTACCCTTCCTTAGAATTGCAAACTCTATGATTTCATGATCACTTTCACCCAAGCTTCCTTCTACTTTCAAATTCTCAACGAGTTCCTCCCTGTTCGTTAAAATCAGGTCTAGAACAGCTTCCCCCCCCAGTAGCTTTTTTTCAACCTTCTGAAAAAAAAAGTCTGTCTGCAATGCAGTCCAGGAACTTATTGGACAGTCTGTGCCCCGCGGTGTTATTTTCCCAACATATATCTGGATAGTTGAAGTCCCCCATCACCACCAAATCTTGGGCTTTGGATGATTTTATTAGTTGTTTTTAAAAAAAAAAAGTCTCTTCCACCTGGTTAGGTGGCCTGTAGTAGGCTCCTAGCACGACATCACCCTTGTTTTTTACCCCTTTTATCCTAACTCAGACTCTCAACACTTCCGTCTCCTATGTCCATCTCCACCTCAGTCCAAGTGTGTACATTTTTAATATATAAGGCAACACCACCTCCCTTTTTCCCGTCTATCCTTCCTGAGCAAACTATACCCATCCACACCAACATTCCAATCATGTCTTATCCCACCAAATTTCAGTGATGCCAACGATGTCATAGTTGTATTTATTTATTAGCACTTCCAGTTCTTCCTGCTTATTACCCATACTTCTCGCATTTGTATATAGGCATTTAAGATACTGGTTTGATCTTGCCTCCCAGTTTTGCCCTGACCCTCCTTTCTCTCTGCCATTATAGACCACGCTCCCTCTTGTTTCCGACCCATCTCCCAGGTCTTCATGTTCTCCACTTACCTGTAGGCTTTGCTCACCTGTCCCCATTGAACCTAGTTTAAAGCCCTCCTCACTAGGTTAGCCAGTCTGTGTGCAAACAGGGTCTTTTCCCTCCTTGAAAGGTGAACGCCATCTCTGCCTAGCAGTCCTTCCTCGAATAGCATCCCGTGGTCGAGGAAGCCAAAGCCCTCCTGGCGACACCATCTTCACAGCCAGGCATTCACCTCCATGATGCATCTGTCTCTGCCCGGACCCCTACCTTTTGACAGGAAGAATCGAAGAGAATACCACCTGTGCTCCAAATCCCTTCACCCGTACTCCCAGAGCCCTCTAGTCACTCTTGATCCGCTCAGCGTCACACCTCAAAGTATCATTTGTGCCCACATGGATGAGTAGCATGGGGTAGTAGTCAGAAGGCCGGATAATCCTCGACAATGCCTCTGTAACATTTCGGATACGGGCCCCCAATACCATAACTCACATCAGGCCTGTCACACTGATTGCCCCAATACACTTTGTCATAATCTGTATCTCAAAGGGATCGTGTAAGGTATCATATGCAAACTAGTAACACATTAGTCATTAATATTACATGTTTTTGTAAGGGTGGTGAAGAATTATAGATTATAGATATGCTGAAATATGTTCTTAAAGGGTATCTTGCAAACAGTGCATAAACGCAATTTGTCCTAAACAAAGGAACGTTGTGCCTGTTTTCCTGTATTTGCAGTGTAAATGGAGCCAGGTCATACCTCAGAGGACAGCTGAAAAATACATTTACATATAAGGTAAACCCAGCTATCAAGGTAAATGAGGGAGCGAGGAGAAGACCACTTAACAATCATGACAGGGGATGAAGCCTTCCTGACTCTTGAAAGAGAGAGAGAAGGAGAGAGCCATTTTAGCATTCATCACATAAGGGACAAAGGGGGAGCAGTACCTTTTGAGCTCATGAAAAGCTGCTTCTCTTGGCCTAAAAACCTCTGACACATTTTGGTTTTTTTTTTTTTAAATACAATAAATAGGAGCAAAAAGGCATTTTGTGGTCCCCCCCCCCACACACACACTTTTTAGGTGGCATTTATCCTGCTGCTTCTTGCACCTAGCCATCTTCCCTTGTGTTCCTGTATTGTGGAGATTTTTAGATAATCTTTTCTGGGATTTAAAAGTAATTTAAGGCATTAAAGCAGTCTGTCAGTGTCAGATTAAATGACTAAAATCTTAGGTTTAAATTGCAGAAAACAAATGCACACAAAACCCAAACCAGTTTAGCAAATAGGTACAAATAGGGAGTGCAAAGTTATGCTACCTTAAGGATTTCTGTAACTTAACACTTCAAGTATATCTGTGGGAAAGTGTGTTTAGACTGTACTATCAGACGCTAGTTGAACTTTGGCTGATGGGTGTCTGTTAATTTTTAGTGCACAGGTTACTCATATCATTGCTAGGCATTTCTTGGCCTTTGTCAACTGGTTCCTGTTATAGAACAGAGGACTAGATTTAGAAATGCAAAACTTGAGGCTCAAATGCACAATGTTAATGCTGCCTTTTCTCCATACACATTACAGCAGAGACTCTAATTCATGTTCAGAGGTTCTCTGTGTCAAAAAAAGTTTCTTACCTTTCCAGTGTCAGCACGTTGCTGTGCCTCAGTTTCCGTGCTGGTACATAGTCTCCCCTACTTCTAGGTTGTTGTTGTTGTTGTTGTTTGTTGTTTTTTTTTTGTGATGCCCTTGTATGTAAGGTGGTAAAAAAATCTTTGAATTTTTAAAAATATTTTCAGAGCAGATAGTCTTTGTGCAATATTTAGTTCAAAGTTTCTTTTTCTAACTGAACATGTATAAAAATGGAGGTACTCTAGCTTGTACTTTGAATGTTCATGTTTGCTAGCATGCTGACGTAATCATGCTCATGCATTACCCTACGCTATGTCTTCCCTCTACCTCTCAAAGGAACACTGTTGGATGGAGTTGCAGTAGCATCCTTAACTGTATGCCACTTATGTAATCATCAGGCCACCTCTACCTCCTTTATTATCTTTATCCGGCTTGGAAGTTTGTACTTCAGAACCATCTCCTAGTTTTCTGGTCCATTAGCAGGGGGAGTCCCACTTTGTTTTCATGCTTTTGTTTAATGTAGCGTATGTGTGGTGTTAGTAAAATGGCTTAAATCAGTTTCATATTATTTGTGTCTACACTTCCATTATGTACTCATTTGCCTTTCTGTAGTTAACAAATCCTTTTGTATTTCCCACACAGGACACTAGTCAGAGCTTCTTCCTTCCTCCCCTTTCCTCACCCAGGTGAAACAACAATATAAAACAAAACTCCAGTCCATCTTTCAGCAATCTAGGAGCGTGTCTCACCCATGGTTATTCCTTTGGGTATGTCTATATAGCAGTTGGGAATGTTCCTTCCAGCACGGGTAGACAGACCTGCACTAGTTTAGCTTGAGCTAGCATGCTAAAAAGAGCAGTGTGGTCACAGCAGCATAAGTTGCAGCTTGGACTACCCACCCAAATACAAACCTCCCTGACTCCTGAATACATGCTCAGGTGGTCATCCTGAGCCACTGACTATGCTGCTGTGCTCAGACTGCTATTTTTAGAGTGCTAGCTTGAGCAAAGTTACCACATCAACCTACCTATACTGTGATGCACCTTCCCAGGTGCTGTGTAGACATACCCTTTGGAATCTGAATATGCCCACCTCCAGTTTCCATTGCGTGCCTTAAACAATTCCCTGATCAAGTCTAAATTCTGCTTCTTCTTTTTCTCACTTCTACCCTTCACAAGGTCCTAATAATAATCTTTTTTCCTATCATAGGACAACTAATATTCTCTTCTCCCAGATACATGTATTCCTCTTCAAGTTACAGTCTTTCCTCCCTGCTCTTTCTGGCGTTTTACCCTGGAAACAAGCCTGGATCCCTCTTTCTTCTCACTTCTTTGTCGGAACTTATTTCCTAGTCTCGGCAATTCCAGATACCTCGTCTCCAGCCCCATATTTTTAATAAAACAAGAAATGTACAATGAATATAAAGATTAACGGAGAATAAGATAAGTAGATTTAATAGACTCCAGACTTATGTTTTTGTTAAATACATTGAAGTTGGATACTTGAATATATATACAGGAAAAATTAATAACTGTAAATGATTTTTTTTTTTTTGCACCCCTACGCCATGATATTGAATGACCATTTTGTGTAACACAATTTTGGTACTTGTTCTCCCTATCATGTTGAACTTGTTTTTAACCAAACTAGTTGAAGTAATATTGTGAATTAAAATATCATCCCATGGGCATTAGTCCCAATTATGTCACTAATGGGCCCCAAATGCAATGTGCATTAAAATACCTATTTTTGCACTTTAAAACAAGTTAGAAAGTTGTGCATATTTAAGTGTCAGCCCAGTTTAATTTTTCATGCTTCATACCAACACGCAATACTGCATGTATGCTTGTTAAATGTATGTGAATAATTGGCTTGGAAACAACACAATCATATCTGCTCTGTTAGGTTAAGATAATATGAGCACAGATGCACATTCTTACAAATAAGCTGCCCTAAAATACAAAGTGGAAAAATAAATGTAGTGTGAAATGTTATGTAAAACACAGGCACAGCATAATTAGCAAAGGACAGTAGAAATGCCATTTGTTAAGACCTGAATGGTAACAGTCAATTAATTTCTCAAAACGGGAAATGGAAAAGTAGTTAACAAAGGAACATCGTCTGTCAACTACAATGTGAAGACTATACAAAGAATCACAAAACTGAAGCAATTCATGGAGTATAATTCATGAATTAAAAACCTACACAACTGTAGAGGTGACTGTTGGTTTGTATTGCTTTGCAACTGACCCGAGTCATTTACAAATACATCTCATGTTTTAGTGAAGTACTTGTTTTATTAACAATGCATTAAATCAGTTTTGGCCAGTGCTCTATGTGGCTGGTATGAGGTTAGATGAGTATGTTATACATATTTGAATATATAGGAAAAAAGTAGTTTGAAAATTTCTAATTTTTTTTTTAAATATGAGACTGTTCATTTCAAAAGAAAATGGGGGAGATTTTCCATCTGTGTGATGAAACAATCTCTTAGGATATATGTATGCTAGAGGTTTTTAACTTGAGTTAACTGATTTGTAAAGTTGAGTTCATGGTAGTTTGGATGCTCTATGAATGTTTGTTCCAGGATTCACATATTTCTGGAAACTCTTCGAAGAAGGAATAACCTTCCCTTCTCACAAAAGTTGAAGTTTTGTGGATGTAAGTGTCTGATGTAAAAATCAATGTTTAAACTTTAATCCTAATAATTCGTTAAAAAACAAGTATCAGTTGTAAGGGACAATCCTGGAGCTTAAAAAGGAATAGCCAAATATGCACGTCATGGCACACAATGTAGAGAATGAAATTCTCGTCTTGGATATTCATGGAACAACCTATATCTCTGTTCCACACTAACCCAGTTGTGCCATTTCATAGTTAGTAAGCAGGGAGACACTGAACAGTTTCACCTTCCTTTCTTCTAAGTTTGGTGGCTGTAATATTTTCCATAGGATTTTTTAAAGGCATACATTTTCATGCATATTCCCTCCATCACTGAAATTTTAGATAATTTTCGGTTCACATCTGTGTACTCTTTGCTAGAGTCAAATTGAAATACTCAAGTAAGCTAGTCAAACTCTCGTGCGAATGGTTACAACCTTGTAAAGCAGTTACCAGAGCTACAGTGAAATATAGCAACAAGGATAAAAGCCTTTTACTTCCCTGGAGAAAGAATCAGAAACACATGAGACAAACAAGAGAAACTATCTAGTGTCAAAAGTAGTGTTGCCAACACAAATGGCCTGTGCTTGGGTGGCTTTGCACTTGTAGTTCTTACTAATCTAGACACCTTGCCTAAAGATCTTTTGGATATATACATACACATCTCTATCCCGATATAACGCAGTCCTCGGGAGCCAAAAAATCTCACTGCTATATAGGTGAGACTGCGTTATAGCGGATACGGTATGGTACGGCTCCAGCAGCTGGACTTGGGTGGGGATTTAAAAGGCCCAGGGCTCCACACAAATTCAGATATAATGCAGTAAAGCAGTGGGGCTTGGGCGGGGCTTTAAAGGACCTGGGGCTCCCCTCTGCTTTACCATGTTATATCCGAATTCGTGTTATATCGGGTCATGTTATATCAGGGTAGAGGTGTATATCCATAGTGCTGCATTATCTTCCTGCATCTACAATGGACCTGATCTTGCACCTTAAAGTTAACTAGTTGAATGGGAACGGGTCAAGCCCAATGAGGGGATATCCATGTCTTGTATATCATTGTTTTAGAGGTAGTATCGGAGAGGCGTGGGGGCAGAAATATGTTTATCTGTTTTGGTTTTTTGTTTTTCCTTCTGATTTTGAATCTTCTAATGCAGTGATTCTCAAACTGTGGGTTGGGACCCCATTTTAATGGGGTTGCCAGGGCTGGCTTAGACTTGCTGGGGCCCAGGGCTGAAGCCCAAGCCGCACAATCTGGGGCTTCAGCCCTGGGTGGCGGGTCTCAGGTTAGAGGACTCGGGTGGACTCGGGCTTCAGTCCCTCCTCATGGGGTCGTGTAGTAATTTGTGTTGTCAGAAGGGGATCATGGTGCAATGAAGTTTCAGAACCTCTGTTCTAATGTTTGTTTTCCGGTTGATTTTTCTTTTTAATATGACACCATTTTAAAGTGCAACAGTGTGTTAGAAACAATGCATCATTAGTTAAAAATTATGAAAAACTGTTAGGTGGGAAGACTATTTGAAGAAGATGTTGGGCTTTTTTTTTTTTTTTGGTTTGTTTAGGCTATGTTGTAGTTCTTTCCTATACCACTCACACTTCTACTTGATCTATTAAAATACCAGTTTCCAGAATGCCACAAGAGAGTGGTTCCCTCCTTTAATTATTAGTAAAGTTTTTGTTGCAGTACTGCCTAATGACCAGCCAAGAATGGAGGGAGTCCCATTGTTCTTGACACTGTACAAATGTAGAGTAGTACACCGTCCCTTCACTTAAGCACTTACCATCTAAGTAGACAGGACGGACAAACAGGGAGAGTGAAGAACACACAGAGTGCACAATGCAATGCCAGCAAACAGCAACAAATATTCGTTCCAGAATGAATTTTTTTTTTGAAGATGGGTTTAGTTACCCAGCCATGCCGAACGTAATCTCCCATGTAAGGGGTCACCTGCTTACCACCGCCCTCACTTGCCTAAGGTTGCTAGGCCACATGGCTGCCTTTGCTTGCGTAGCCTGGCATGCCCGGCTTCGCTTCTGCGCTGCAGGCGTGGATGGCATCAGTCTACATCCCCAACAGGCACAATCTAGAACTAGTAGTCAAGGTGCTGGACCACATGCGGTCATTACTGGCATGGTGGTTGGACCCCACATCGGTGTTGTAGGGAGTCCCTTTCACAGCTTCGTCCCTGTCGTGAACTCTGGTGTCTGGTGCCTTGGACCTGGGCTGAGGAGCCCACCTGGGCAAGCTCAGTACCCAAGACCGTTAGTTGGGGGTTGACCACTGGCTCCACAGAAATCTCGGAGAGCTCAGCAGTTCATCTGGCCTGTCAGGATTTTTGGTCCCACTTACAAGGCAAAGTGGCTCAAGTCCTGATGGACAGCACTGCTACCATAGGCGCTGACTCCATGGGCTGGAGCACCCATGGAAAAAATCAGCGGGTGCTTAGCACTCGCTGGCAACCAGCTCCTCTCCTCCTGCCCCACTAGTGCCTGCTGGTGGCCCCGCCAATCAACTCCTCCCCATCCCTTCCAGTGCCTCCTGATCACTGCAATCAGCTGTTTTGGAGGCTCTGGGAGGAAGGGGGAGGAGTGGGGATGGGACGCACTCTCTGGGAAGGGGGTGAAACTGGGTAGGAAGAGGAGGGGGGAAACTTGGGAGAAAGGGTGGCGCGGGAAGAGGCGGGACAGGGTGGGTGGGGGCAGAGTGGGGGGGTTGAGCAGGAGGAAGCCGGTGCCTATGACTGCTCGATGTTTGGTTTGTTTGTTTTTTATATCAACAAACAAGGTGGAGCCAGGTCGTCAGCCCTCTGCCAGGAACCCTCTGGCACTGGGAGTTGCGTGTGCAGCATGCCATTCGTCTCTTGGCAACGCACCTCCCTGGAATCAGGAACGTATTGGAAAATCACTTGCAGAGTCTTCTTGTCTTGCCACAAATGGTCACTCCACCCCGAGGTGGTCGAGATCTTCTGAAGGTGGGTGTTTCCCCGGGTGGACGTTTTTGGGACTCATCAAAACAGGAAATATCACCTTTTCTACTCATTTTGGGGGGGGGGGTCAGGAGGGGCTCCTTGTTGGACACTTTCCTACTTCCATAGTTAGGGGCTTGGATGTATGCTTTCCCGCTGGTGCTATTGCTTCACAGAGTCCTCATGAAGTTCAAGCAGGACAGGGCTAGGGTTATCCTGATAGTCTCGGCTTGACCTCACCAGCACTGGTTAGGCATGCTGATGGACCTGTTGGTGATGACTCCAATGCAGCTGTCCTTCTGGCTGGATCGCCTGTTGCAGAATCATGGCAGGCTCCTGCATCCGAATCTGGCAGAGCTGCACCTCATAGCTTGGTTGCTCCATGGTTAACTACTGAGGAGCAAGAATGCTTGGCCTGAGTCCAGCATGTCCTACTGGTAATAGAAAGCCACTGGAGCGACCTACCTGGCCAAATGAAAATGATTTGTGTGCTGGGCCTCAGCCCAAGAGGTTAGACCTGAACAGGCCTCGCTGTAGTTGATCCTAGACTACCTTATGCATCTCAAGCTCCAGAGCTTGTTCATTTCATCAGTTAGGGTCCACTTGGCCACTGTATCAACGTTTCACCCTCCATTCCAGGGCAGATTGATCTTCGCTCATAACGTGATGATCTGGTTCTTTAAAAGGTCTGGAGTGGCTCTGCCCCCAAGTTCGGGACCCAGTCCCTCCATGGGACCTGAATCTGGTGCTCGCACGGCTCATGAAAGCCCTCTTCAAGCCCTTGGTGTCCTGTTCCCTTCTTCTGCTGTCCTGGAAGGTGGTGTTCTTGGTGGAAATAACTTCTACCCGAAGGGTCTCTGAGATTAGGGCACTTCCACTGGAGCTGCCCTATACAGTGTTCTTCATGGACAAGGTCCAGCTGCAGCCGCATCCGGCTTTCCAGCCCAAGGTGGTTTTATAATTTCACACGAGACAGGACATATTCTTCCCAGAACATCATAAGTCTGAGGAGGAACATAGGTTGCACTCTCTGGACGTCAGGAGAGCCCTAGCCTTCTACATAGAAAGGACCAAATCATTTCACAGGTCAACGCAGATCATCACAGTAGCAGATTGGATCAAAGGTCATCCATTGTCCACCCAGAGACTTTCATCACCGCCTGCATCCCTTTCTGCTATGATCAGGCAAAGGTGCTTCCACTGCCCACTCAACTAGAGTGCAAGCCTTGGTGGCAGCCTTCCTGACCCATGTGCCAATTC
Organism: Gopherus evgoodei; assembly: GCF_007399415.2. Taxonomy (NCBI): domain Eukaryota; kingdom Metazoa; phylum Chordata; order Testudines; family Testudinidae; genus Gopherus; species Gopherus evgoodei. Next base: position 50,025,041 of record NC_044323.1, read on the forward strand.
CTGATATATGCAAGACTGCCACCTGGTTGTCCATCCATACATTCCCGTCTCACTATGTGCTTACCCAGCAAGCCCGAGACAATACTGCCTTCGGTAGAACAGTGTTACAAAGCGCATGTCTGTGAATTCGAGCCAACCTCCTGGGATACTGCTTGTGAGTCACCTAGAATGGAATTGACATGAGCAAGCACTCAAAGAAAAAACGGTTACCTACCTTTTGTAACAGTTGTTCTTTGAGATGTGTTGCTCATGTCCATTCCACTACCCTCTGTTGGAGTTGCCGGCAAGAAGGAACTGAGAGGGCATAGGGCCAACAGTGCCTGCTATACCGACAGATGAGTGCGGCACTCCAGGGGGCACCACAGTCAACCCTACGGTTACCATTAAAGCAAAAGTCTCCAACAACTGTGCATGTGGGAATGTACACATCTAGAATGGAATGGATATGAGCAACACACATCTCGAAGAATAGCAGTTACAAAAGGTAGATAGCTGTTTTATATTTTAGATCTGCTGCAGCAGAGTATATAGTCTGGTTCTTAGAACTGATGTAATTTTGTTGTGCATTATCTGTACTTTGCATGCAGTTCTTAAATGTGTAACTCCCTGCTCCCTTCCCTACCACCCCCCATCTTAATGAGCAGAAGAATAATAGGAACATCTCTTTACCAGATCTTTTGTAATAATTCAGGAAATTATTAAATGAAATAGCTAAATTACATTGTGTGCACATGTGCAGTGCTCCTGTTCTTAGTTGTGTGGTTTTTGAGTTTGAGAAAAGTAATACAGAATCCCCTGAACATAAACAAAATGGATTTTTTTTTCTGTTATCAAACTCTCCTAATCTATTTCAGCAAAGCATGTTTAAAGGTACTTCTCTACCTCTTAGTTACTTCTCAGTACAATCTATTTCTATATCAGAAATCAGCTTTTAAATGCTGTAGAGCTGTTAAAGGAAAATGTCAGTTTTTTAGATGATTAAAAAAATAAAGGGTGGGATTTTCAAAAACACCTAAGTTTTAAATATCTAGGTGATTTTGAAAATCCACTCCAATGTTTATATATACACACAGTATAAAATGATTGACCTCCAATACCAAAAAAAAGGACCTTTGTGACTTGAGTACTTGAATATTAAGTTGAATACATTTTGTCTAATTGAGTGTGGTGATGTATATACATTGTCATATGAGTGGACATTCTTCTTCATGTGTGAAGGGAAGAAGGATAATTTATGAACAACACAGAGAGTGACCTAGTATATTTAACTCCAGAGGTTAGCCACTTAGGAATGACTGCATAACACACAACTTGCAGAAATAAATAACCTGTAGAAATAAAAGTAAAAGCCATGCAACTCTGGGCGGGGGACCTTGTATAATGTGAAATGAGAGGGAGATACCATGCAGTGCTTGTATTTCAAGAGTTACACTAGGAGAGCTCAGTAACTCTACTGCTATTAGATGAGTAACAGTGAGAGACATAAAGTACTAATGAAACTTCAGAATGGGAAGTAGTAGTCTCATTGGGAGAGAGGGTGTACTAGAAACTGGCCATAGTGTAGAGAAAGTGAGAGACAGATGAGGGGAAAACTGAGAAGAGAAGACGGTAATCTGAGAAGTAGATAACTAACAACCACAAGAGAGGACTTGTTCAGCTAAGAAAAGTGCCTCTCATCAAAGACGAGTAGTACTGCCTTTAGGAAAAGCCAATTGATTAATGAGAAGTGATGGAGTAGGACCTTTCTGAAGGTTGATTCCTTTTTTTTTGATCCCCATCATTAGTAGGAGAAAGTCCCCAATTAAAAATATCCTAAATGGACTCTAGTAGTGCTATATATGGTATATTCTCTACTTTGTCAAATGTTGTGTTTCTGGAATTTAAAAAATTGATATTACAATCTCATTTACATTGGCAGAATTTGCTGTCCTTTAATGTGAAGTTTGGTGACCTTGAAATAGGGTGTGGGTGTTTACATAACTTGCATTGGATTTAGAGTACTTACACGTAGATGGTTCACTGAATAGATCTTTTATTAGTTAAGAGGAAACCTGCAGCCAGTTAGAGTGATTCTATGGACTAAAATTAGTTTTATTCTCTTATTACGCCAACTCTTATCCTCAAACTCATTTTTGTTGTTATGAAAGTGTTGAGTGACTACTGGCATGCTTGGCTTTTTCCAGTGCTGTGAACATGTCTTGTGCAAGATTCCATATATATAAGTTTACAAACATACTTGTATATTGCGCTGCAAAAAAATACTGTTTTTTCCAGATCTGGTTTTGTGGCTCTTCAGGTGGCCTGATGTTCTGGTGAGTAGTGCCCATTGAGGGCCTTTCACCCTTTCTCTCCATCCACTCATGGAGAGTTCTGAAGATATGAAAGGGGAGTAGCTCAACATGCCTTTCTGAGCCTTTAACTGGTTTGGGAAGTTTTAACTAAAGACTCCGAAGTAATGGAGAAAGTGTTGAGAAGCATGAATATGCAGAGTCTATTTTCTAACCACTCCAGTTAATGATAAATAACCATTCTCTTTCAGCAGCCTGTACATACACCTCTACCCCGATATAACATTGTCCTTGGGAGCCAAAAAATCTTACCACGTTATAGGTGAAACCACATTATATTGAACTTGCTTTGATCCGCCGGAGTGTACAGTTGTGTTCTTCTCCCCTCCGAGCATTGCTTTACTGCATTGTATCTGAATTTGTGTTATATTGGGTTGCGTTCTATCGGGGTAGAGGTGTATTAGTTTAGCATGCAGTACAACACCAGGGAGGTATACTGAGGAGGCACAGATGAATAAGGACAGCAGAGCTGCCAAAATTATGTGCTCTGGATGCCATGGCAACAGCATATTAAAAGGGACCACACCTCTTTCTCTCCTAAATCAAGACTCAGAGAAATATGGCGAAAGAATGTACAGAATTGCAAGTAACAGCTATGCATCAGTGCATCAATCTGTGCTGAAGGCAATGTGAAGGCATACTATGGAAGCTGCCTTAGGCCTGCACTTGGACAACTGTAGGTGGTTGATTTACAACTCTTTGACTTGATAGGCAAACATAGTCTGATCATTTGGACCCCCTATATGCCCTAAATGTCTGGGGAGCTCATTAGTTAAGTTTGATTCCCACATGGAGAGAAATGGGAGAAAGGTGTGAATGTCCCCAGTTTACATGGCTCCCCAGAAGATGATTGGCAGGCTTCCTGCATCTGAGGTACCTTTTTGTTGTTGTTGTTTTTGTTTTTGTTTTTATGTTTTTGTTTTAAGACTGGAAGAACAAAACGCATGCAAAAGGTGATTTAAATAGAAAAGTAGAAAACTTTAATGTTATATGTTGTCATATACTGTTTCACATGTGAACATTCTGAAAATTAAATATTAAGTGTTGAACAGTTGAATTGGCATGCTTTTGTATAAGTGTTATACTCACTAATGTTTGGGGGCAGTGGGCTCACAATAAAAACCTGAACTGGGCCCCATCTTTCTGTTCCTCCACTGCTGCCTCTCTTCTGAGTCTCCAACTGATTATTGCTTTAGGCTGTACACTTAGGGCTTCAATCATACAACACTGAATATACTGGTGAAAATAACAAACCAGGCGATGGGGGTAGTAATTTAGATAACAATTACACAGTATCAGCATCTCTTGTCGCAGAACTTCTTTTACTGTATTTGTCATTATTTCAGTCTAATTGTGTTAGCTTCAGTAGTGTTAAGACAAACTATCACCTCATGAAACTATGGTCCTCTCTCAATTGGTCCAACATAGAAATATTTTTGTAAAGATAAGGGATTTTTATAATGGAAAATTACATTCTGACATTTGAATTTGTGAGACTGCTAGACTTTGTCAAATAACAGATGCCAGCATTATATGCATTCAAATTAGAGGTAAAACGCAAAGCGCAGATTATTGAGAAAAAGTCTTCCTTATGCTTTAAATAACCATGTTTAACAATAAATTTTAATTCTGGACCCTTTTTAAAAAAAGAAATCAAAATGAGACCATTTTGAAATATAGCATCGATGAGCAATGGATGGGATCCTGAAAAGCAGAAATTTTCCTTCTTAAACAATGAATGCTTTACAGTGGTTAGGTATGCCATCGGGATTTACTTCATATGAAAGCTCATCAGAGTATCCAGTTGACAGCCTGGGTATTTTATCTCAGTGGAAGTTGAATCCAAAGACATTTTATCTTGTTGAAATACTTTCTGCCAGCTTTGCTTATTTCTGACTTAGCATCTAGACTTCAGCATGTTTTGCCTTGTACTTTGTTAACAAATCCATATCAATCTGAAATAGATGAGATTTCAGGAAAAGTATTTTATGTCCTTGTGATATCAGAGATAAAATTTCTTCAGACCCCACAACTGACTATTGTATGTGCTACATTTTGGTGTTCCAGTAAGTATATTGAGCTTTACCAATTTTCAGTATTAATTTCTTCCCTGTGTCTGAAGCAAGTCAGCAAAATATGAAGTGCTTTCATTGATACAGTTATTTCATGAAGAACTTATTTTGTGAATCTTGACCTCATTTTAAATGCTCTTTATAAGCTTTCTTTCTGAGCCTTTAAGGAATGTCACCTGACTTTTTTTCTTACTGGTATTGCTCTAGTGCCTGAATCTCATATTTGGATTAATTGGAAACTTATCAAATGAAAAAAAATCTGAAAAGGCTATTTCCTAATACTGTGCAATGCTTAAAGCTACAGAGAGCTTTTTTAATTTACATCCTCATGATGATTCTACACTTGTACTCAAAATTTCCCGGGAGGGGAAAGATATGAGGAAAAGAAAGGTATTACGATATTAGAGTCATATTTTTAACCTTTTCCTTCCCTTCAAATCAAAAGTGTCCAACCTCCAAAAGAACACTTCTTCCTATATAAAAATTGACATTGATTACAGAGAGACAGAATTTGAATCAGATGAGTCTTTAAATCAAAATCTAGATTATAGATATATACATATGTATAGATTTTTCTGCTGATGAATTAAGAGTCTTCTTTGAGTGATGATCCCTATTGCCTTCCACTGAGAGTTATGTGCCATGAGCCTGGAGCCGGAACTTTTGAAAGTAGTACTGTTGGATGGTCTGCACGTGTCCCTGCCTTGGCTTGCGGTTTTGTCCGAGGTGATAAAGGGCGGTCCGGGCCATAGGTGTCTCCAGTTCCTTCTCACCTCCACATGGTTTGAGTCAGAGCTTCTACTATCCTCTTGTCCTTGGTGACTCATTTTCCAGATCTTTTAGAAAACCCATTTTTATTATTGTTGATAGTTAAGATTGTATTGCTTTTTATTCTAAATTTACTAGTTTCAAGTTGTTTTTATAGGATTAAGGGCTTGGGATTCCACTTCAGCGATTTTTTTTCCTTCCAAACATTCCCCCACCAGTACTTGGGCCTGGGTACTGAATCATGCCAAAATGCTGGTGTTCAAAATCTGTGCTTCCTGCCCTTGCTTGTTTTCCATTAGTGACGACCACCAGCACTGTTTGTACTGCTTGGGGGAATTCCACATCATGTCTAGGTGCAGTATCTACCTCTCCTCCCTGCCCATACATGAGAAAACCGTGCTCTCCATCTCAAGAAGCACCTCATAGTGACTGGCATCAGATCTTGCCCGGGGGACCCCGCCACCCCAGTACATTAGCCTGAGCAAGTGAAGAGCTCTCATCCTACCACAGAGCCTCTATCAGGTTCCGCCAGTACTAATGCTAAGGACCCCGTGCCAGAGCCTAGCCATGGGCCAAGGAAGCATATGCATAAGCATGGCAGTAAGTCTTCCTCCAAGTCCAAGAAGGACTTGGCACCATCCACAAGTTCCAGCCACGAAGGAATTACATGTTCCAAGGCCCACAAGAGTGAGAAAAGACCACACCAATCACCAGATCCATTGTTACTGAACACGGATCCTGGTACTCTCCCTACTTCGGCTCCACCAGGGTCTCCTATGTTCCTGCCACCCCCTGTTCCAGTAGCTTCAACATTCATGGAAGATTCTGACTCCTCCGATTTGGATGACATGGCTGTTTGACACAGCCCACTGCTCCCATTCCGGAAGCACAACTGCTGCACGGTTCTGAGTGCACTGTGGCAGTTCCCCACCTTGCCTTACCTGCAGAGCTGGTACCCAGCCCCCTGGACATATGCTCAACAACAGCAGGATCAACCAGGTTGGTCATCCTGGAGCTCATGGGCACAGTAGTCACTTCTGGAATGGTCCTGCTTGGTTCAGGAAGCGTCCTCCACGTCACCATCCACAATCCTCATCAGATAGATGCTCAGACATAGCATTAGATGATGATGATGATGATTGATGATGATTCACCAATCAGCCCATCTCCTATTGATCCGGAGGGGTTCCCATCATTTTTTCCCAGATGTGGACATCTCATCAGCCCCTTCTTCTCCCCCAGATGACTATCACCAATTCCAGGAGCTGCTGTGGAGAATAGCCAACACTCTTGAGATCCCATTTGAAGAGGTACAGAAGTGTCAGCACCAGCTACTTGACATCCTACACACATCAGTACCAGAGAGGTTGGCACTACCAATCAACAATGCCATCTTTCAACTGGCATGCATTTATAGCATACCTCAACCATATGGTTTCTATTCTCTCATCCTCTATCCAACTCGCTAATCATCCAGAGGGCATCAGAGCAGTCCAAGCAACAACACCTGTGCACCACCCTTACAGATAGGGAGGGCAAGAGACTGGAACTCTTGGACAGAAAGGTCTTCTCCTTGGCTGGACTCCAGTTCCATATCTTCAACTACTTAGCCTTGATGGCCAAGTTTTGACTTTACCAGCTATGGACGGATGGCTGAGTTCACCAGCAGTTACCCCTTCAAGATTGCAACCAGTTCCAGGCAGTTTTACAGCAAGTCACACCGCTTGCCAGGTCCATGCTTCTAGCTGCAGTGCATTCAGTAGAGACAACCTCGCATTTGCAGGCAACAGGAATTGTTATGAATAGGGAATCCTGGTTACACTCCTCAGGTTTCCCCAGGGAGGTGGAGAACACAATTGAGGATTTGGACATGTGTATATGCGCATATTTGTTTTTTTTCTAAAGTTAATTAAGTATTTTAGGAAAAATTTCAGAGCAAGAGTTGGTGGCTGCCCTCTGAGGTCACCCAAAAATTTGTTGTGAGAACCCCTGGTACACAAGACCCATCATCTGTCTGCATCAACTTAGTCATCCACGCAACACACCCAATCATTGTGCAAATGGTATGAGTATCACGAAAGAGCTGTCACCCACTCCATACACCAGTGCCCTTACTGGCTACCCCCTTTGGTGGCCACCTCAAACTCTTTCTGCCAGCATGAAGAGCTATAACAGTGGACAAGTGGGTCTTAGATATTACCCAAAGCAGCTGTGCCTTAGAGCTTTTGGTGATGCCTCCCTCTGCCACAATCCACATGTCATGGGAGTGCTCCATTGCAAGATTCTCCACCTAGAGTCACCCTTTTGGAGAGGAGCCATGGAGCCAGTCCCTATACCCTTTCAAGGCACAGGGTTCTATTCAAACTTCTTCCTAGTACTGAAGAAAGAAGGATGGAGACTTATCTTGGATCTCCAGTGCCTCAACCTTTCAGTTTGCAAACCAAGGTTCCTTATAGTCTTGCTTGCGGCAATCATTCCCTCCCTCGAAAAAGGCATGTGGTTTACGGTTCTCAATATGCAAGATGCCTAGTTCCATATTGACATGCACCCGAATCACAGAAGCTTCCTGAAGTTCTAGGCGGGACCTTGAAATTTCCAATACAGGGTTCTCCCATTCAGACTTAGCACTGGCGCACGAGTATTCACAAAAGGTTTCCCCCCCCCCCCCCCCGTGGTGGCAGCTCATCTCTAACATCAGAGAAACCTCATTTTCCCCTATCTAGATGAGTGGCTGCTAGCAACACAATCCAAAGAAAAGGCCCAGGAATCAATGTCCCAGGTGCTTCTACTTCCACTTCTCTTCTCCCTAGGAGTCAGCATCAGTGCTTAAAAAATCAACTACATCCTGCACAGTCCTGGAGTTCATAGGAGCTCACATCAATGCAGCATCCGCTCAAGCTTATTTGACATGGGACAGATTCTAGACATTGGGAGAAACAGTAACTTTGACTGCCAACCCTCTGGTCTCACCAGGACCTGCCTTTCCCTCTTGGGGCACGTGGCGGCATGCACATGTCATGCCCTTCACTTAACTATACCTGCATTGTCTACAACTATGACTATAAAGAGTCAACTCCCTTATGCACCAACCTATGCACATCTTGCTCAGCATCCCGCCAAAAGTTCTCTTCACTAAAATGGACAGACTCAATACAAATCTGCTCAGGGATGATCTTCCTTCCATCCTTGCTGAGTGTGATGATCATAATGAACGTGTCTGTCACGAGTTAGGGCACCCACATGACACAAGGCACCTGGACCCCGTAAGAGGCCAGGATGCACATAAACATATTGGAACTCTGGTTGGTGTGCAGAGCTTGCTGCATGTTCCTACCAGACATTCATGGCTGCCACGTCCTCAACATATCAGACAATATTACCATGGTCTACTACATTTAAAAAAAAAAAAAAAGGCAGCATGAGGTCCCGAGCCCTGTGTGCAGAAACAATATGCCTCTGGGAATGGTGCATTGCACCATCATATCTTTTTGACAGCAGCCTACCATGCATCCAGAACGTAATTGCTGATGCTCTCAGCAGGAACTTTGCAACCGGCCATGAATGGAAGTTGCATGAAACGGTAATTGGGGACATTTTTGGTCAATGAGGGACCCCAATAAGAGACCTTTTCACTTCTCACACCAACACCAAATGCACCCGGTATTGCTCAAGGGGAAGACTTGAGGCTCACTTGCAGGGCGACATTATGGTTGTCGACTGGTCAGACCAGATAAACTACTCTTTTTCCCCTCCCCATCTCCTTGCCCCCCCCCCCGGTACCTTTCTTTCCATGGGTCATCCACGAAGTCAGGTGGGAAAGGGCAACAACCATCCTAATGACCTCTTTCGCCTTGCCACTTCTGGTTTCCTTTTCTCCTCTGCATGTTGCAGCACCCTCCACTCACATTTTGGATGTTTCCAGAGCTGCTGACTCAACACAAGGGCAGACTCAGTTACCCCAATTCATGCACACTTTAACTGACAGCGTTGTTTTTGGATGGACACCTCCACTAGCACTAGAGTACTCACCAGCAGGGTGAGATGTCCTTTCAAACAGCAGAAAAGACTCCACAAGAGCCTTGCATCGAGCCAAATGGACATGCTGCACTTCCTGGGCTGAACAAGGTCTCATCTCTGAAGCTGTGAGCATCCCAATGCTCTTACAGTATTTCCTCTATCTAAAGAAATTTGGGATCTGATAGGTCTGTAGTGAAGAAGACACTGGAAACATCAACAGCCCGCCTGACCCTCTATCCTGTCGGGCAAAACCATGAGGCAATGCAGGGACGCATGTTTGGACTGCCAGAGAGTACTACTGTCAAAAGTTCTGACTGAGGGTGCATGGTACATACACAATCCTCTTTGGGATACAGATAGGTACCACACATCTCAAAGAACTTCTGGTTACAAGTAAGTGACTTAGTGTGATAAAATTAAGAAAAGGTTTAGATGGACAGTAGTCCCATCAGTGATTGACAATGGTCTTAAATGATGATTTGCTAGTAAAAAATGAGTATTGGACTATTTGAAAAAAAATTGCTTTCTCAGATGTCAGAATGAGAAATGATAAAATGGCCAATGGTAGTCTGAAGAATTCAGCAGAATTTCTACTTGCAGCCAACGTGGGAAGCAATGACAATATGAATATCAAGAGACTTGTAAAATAAGGGATGATTTGAGGAAAAATTTGGGAAGAGACCTAAAGAGAGACTTGACAAATATGTGAATTTTCCAGAGATATTTTCGGTGCCATGGGCAAACAAAGAGGAAAAAACTAATGCTGGAAGCCAAATGATGTGTTTTGAGATAGAGAGGTGAATTCTTGAATACCTCTGAGTTGGAAACTACCAGTACTGGTCTCAGAGGAAATTACACAGACAGACATCCATTGGGTGACGTACAGCTGAACATGGATCATGAATATTTTTAAACTTTATAGAGGAAATTTTTCTTAATAGAGAAAGTAGAAGATTTAAACCAGAGAGGATGCTGGAGCTCCTCATCCTATCATTTGCTTTCTGTTCTTCCCTCTTCTCTTCTCCCTGTCCCCTTGCCTCACTCCACCCCACTGAAAGAGAGGAAATAACCTGTTTCCAGTAGTGCAGATTACTTTCTATAGAAAGCCAATGAAGCTGCATTGGCTGGCATATTTGGGAGGGTGGGGGGTGGAGGAGTCAAGTAGCAGCCAAGTAGAGGCCGCTCCTCTGCTCCACTGAGAAACTTCTACAGACAGAAATATTTTCATCCTAACTGATCATTCATGTTTTTTTCTGAGTACACAGAACTGAAAATACAGTGCATTCTTGGTAAAATAAGTAGCTTGTACAGAAAGAATAAAGGTTTACATTGAATTACCAGAAGAATATTAACAACCTGAATTTTGAAAGGTGAACTACAGGTTCATGTAACTCCTCTTTTGTTGTCTCTCTTGGCATCAGATTCCTGGTCTGCAATCTGTATTTTTTCCTTTCCCCCCCCCCCCCCCCCCCAAAATAAATGTGCTGGGGGAGAACGATTTTTTTCTCTTCACGAGTACTTGAGATATACAAATAAAATACACAAACCAGTAAATGTAAAACTGAAATGTTAACCCTTGTTGCTAGAAGTAAACTTTCCCATACGTAAGTACTTGTGCAAAATAATGGTAATTAATGTCGAAATTCTATAATGAGGTTGCTCTGGAGGCATAAGAAAGGTGAAACCAGTAGAAGTTGTTTTTTTGAATTTCTTAAAGCAAGGCTTTAAATCAACTGTCTCAAGACATGAACTTAATTTTGTGTAAGAGTTTTTTGAGAGTAGCATAATGGCACCATTCATGTCATTAAAGTTAGGTCAGCACTTCTGTTGTAAATCCCGTTTTTCAGCGGTTCAGAGTTTGTTCATAAAAATTGATTTGAGCTTGAAGCTTTGAATATAAGGTTTCAGTGTGCCAGCAATGTTGCTTTTTTTAAACTAATTTAAATAAATTTGTGGTTTTAAGTTATACAGGTGAAAAGAAATTGGAAGTTTATATATATTAACGTGTTTTTCATTTTTACATCAAAGCAGTTTAAGATTAAAAGTTAAATTAAGCAAATAATTCCTATTATCATGTATGATATTTTCCAGTTGACTTTTGTATACATTATAGTTTTTTCTCTGACAAAATATTTTGATATCTATTTTCCAAATGAACATTAATGTTAATAGATATTAAATGTTGGTGAGATGGTAATGTATTACTCAGTAAACTCAACTGCATAAAGAGAAAATAACAAATATGCAGCTGCTGGAATGAATTTAGCCAATGGTACATGAGGAAGCAGCTTTCTTGAAGTTAAGGTACTTGTTCCTTCTTACATAACAGGCTGTGTTTGGAAATTTATACTAGTGCATGGCAAACCACTTCGACACAATTGACTATAATGATTACCAAGACAGTTATTTGCAGATAATAAAGATTTATGTAAGAAAGTAAAATATTTAGAATAAATATTTGATTGTATCAGTATTACAGCAGGATGGAAAGTAGTTCAGATCTGACACTATCATCTCATAGTGCCAGTGGACCTGATCCAACTCCTATTGAAGTCAATTAAAAGACTCCTATTTACTTCATTGGGAGTTGGATTGGGCCCATTGTCAGTTTGTTCTGACTCCAGCAGGGTGGCTCCAGCAGAAGAGTCTGGAAATGTTAATTTAAAATTAACAGCATTGGTTTCAAAATGGACTTCACATTGTACATAGAATTACAGTTTGCTTCTTGACATATTTGTCTCAAACACTTTGCTGAGCAAACTAAGTACTGTTCTTTCAGTTCCTGCAGAATTTACTTTTAGACTGTTTTAAAGCATTATCTTAGTTCAAAACTTAAAACGTGGTAGTCAGTAATAGGGTGCAAAATCAAGAATGGGGGAAAAAAGACTAACTTTGGGAGTCAAGTGGAAAAAAGGGTCTAATGCTAAAAACGTAACGTTCCAAGGCACTGTGTAAGCAACCTGGTATTCATCATCCATCTCAAATGTCACTATTATAGTAGATGAAGGAGAGAAAATAATGATTTGCATACTGAGAAAATAATTACTTTTAATGGACATAATCCTGCAAGGAACTTAACACTTTCTCATACTTTCATGGGAGATGAAGGCATTCAGTGGCTTGCAGGACTAGGCCCTGCATTTTGGGTTGTAGTTGATATGAGCTTACAGAGGAAAAAAAAACAAACAAATCTTTCCACTGTGTTAACATGAAAAGTGTTTCTGCTACCTAAAAATATTTCTGATCACTACCCTTTTTATTTATTTTTTCTCTGATTACACATTTAGTTGTAATTTTATTATAGCCATTCATACTGTTCTTAGAATATAGAAATGAATCCAGCTGTGAAGGATTTCCTGATAATACATTGCCTTGCTCCACAAGAAGGTGGTAATAGGATAATGAAGATCCATTATGAGAACCATTATTCCTCTAAAATGGCAGAAATCAGTTTTAAGAAAACACTTTTCAAGTAGATTGTGACTTTTTTTTTTTATGAGACACCATGTTTCATGCCTTTCTGTTCTGCTGTTGATGACTTATTAGTAAATGCATCTGCACATCAGTGCTGCCACAGGTCATAATGAAATTATTTTTATATGAAATAGAGTACATACAAAAGTAATTCATTCCAGATTTTACTAAATATGGCTCCAGTCTTGCAAAATTTTAAACATATCCGCACATTGACTTCAGTGGGACTGCTCTGCAATGTGTGACCTTAAGCATGTGTGTAAGTCTCTACAGAATTGGAGCTTATGCTTGGGACAAAACTCTGAATCATTGAGAAATTGGAAAAAAATTTTTTAAAAAAATTGACATAATAGTAACATTTTCATGAGTTATCCTATAAGCAATACAATCATACTTTTCAGTTAGTCAAAGAGTATTTAAGCTGCTAAATAGTAGCCTGTTTTAAATTAGCCAGTATAGTTTCTGTCTAATACATCTGGTAAGTTAATATAAACGGTCACTATGAGTATCCTGCAGGGACCTGTTTTTGCATGCATACAGGAACGTTTATGTAGAAATCAAAGCTGTGAATCAAAAGAAAACACTTGTTTCCAGTATACTGCAGACATTTTAAAAAAAATGGCTTTGAAAAATTGAAAGTATTGTGGTTTGTTTTTATTGTGGAACCTATCAGGGAGAACAATTTACCGTCAGTGCCATTCTTCACAGCTGAATGGAGAAGAGGTGCTTGCTTAGTGAAATGGAGCAGCTGCACTGGTTTTAGCGCGGCTCACAAAAACACTTCTTCTTTAATCAAGAAGTTCAGATTTTGTGGTACAGTTTGTTTTCATGATGGAAGTGGTCAGTTGAGCCATGCAAGACAGCTGTAGTATAATTGAGAGAGTATGTGAAAGAAAATTTAAATACTTTAAAATAAATTTACTTCTGAAAAGCAAAATATTCACTGAAACTACAGAAATGAATTGTTAAAATTAGATGTAACGTGAAAAGCTTATAAATGTAGCTTACTAGTGAGCATTTGCTGTTGTCACAAATGTTATGCTGTGACAGTAAAAATAATTTTTATAGAGGTCTGTTTACTTTGAACACTTTTTCAGGACAGCAGTTTATAACATATTTTTGATAATCCAGTATTTTTGGGAAATTGATTAACATGTTTCAATTTCCTCAAAATATGTAATTACAAGAATATTGGAAGTCTGTTTTTCTCCTTTTTTTTTTTTTTTAAATCACTTGGTATACATCATTTGTCTTAAGGGAAAGATGTACACTGAACTTTTATACTGACACTTGCAAGTTTTATCTTATAAATATGAGTATATGGTGCTTCCCAGAGCCATTGAAAGCAGTAGTAACTTAAATTATATGTGTCTATGCAAGGTAATAAAAATTAATGCTACATGTGTAAGTAAACAATGTAGAGAAATATTCCATCTAGTAAAATGTGAAGCCTCAGACTGATAGTTTTGTTTTTAGAAGAGAATGGTATATTTTTTCTAAGCAGCAATGTTTGTCTGAGCTAAGAATAGAAATACCTTGATTCGCATCACAAATCACAATCCAGAAAGTGCTATCTGGAGATTTTTAAAAAGGTTTTCTTGGGTTTTTTAAATACATTTTGTGGTCAAAGCAAATACCTATTCTGAACTTGGAGCTGTATGCCTCATGCTGAACTCTGCAATTTTTATATGCATGACAGATTTGCTGAGTCCACTGTTGATTTCTACAGGTTAGAACAGCAGTTCTCAAACTGGGTTGGGACTGCAAAGTGGGTCACAACCACATTTTAAAGGGGTCGCCAGGGTTGGCTTAGACTTAGAACAGCCTGATCACAGATTAGTACAAGTAAGATGTATCTAAATCACGTGGGTTGAGATGAGAGAGAAATTCTGTTCCCTAATTGGGAGGATTGGTAGTGCTGGGTTATAATTTCAAACTGATCACACATGGCAGATGTCAGTTGGGGGTATGCTTGGTTGTCCTGTGTATTCTGTTCTATGGCTCACTACATTAGATGTGCTCTTCTGAGGGCCATGTATTATGACCTAAAAGATGAAAGAATACTGCCTGTAGCTAGGCATCTGGAGAGCTTAAATAATACACCAATTGGGAGTTGAGACCCCTCATATTTATAACACAAAAGGCATGGGAAAGTGATGCCAGAGAAGATCAGTGGCCAGGTATCGACATGATGGTAGGTATTTCTGATATTTTAGTCTTTCCTGAGCTTTTAACTCATGATTCTGGGACAGTGTAAGCAGAGACCGTAATATGTGGTTTATGCTTTCAGTACACAATTGGTTGTGACTAAGACTATAGGCCAATGGGCTGATCTACAGGCAGGGAAGGTGAAATCATGCTCCAAGCAATTGCACAATTCCATTTCCTTTTCTCAGGGTTTTCTTTATTAATTTAGAAACACAAAATCAAATCAAACCAAAGCAATCTAAAACAATCTCACAGGGTCTTGTCTTAGCCCTTCTTCCACGGCTTCACAACTTTTCCCACCTGAGGCGTCACCCTAGCCAGCTGCTGTTCCCTTAAGGTCTTCTGCCTGACAGATGCAGAGTACCCCAAACAAGTCCTTTCATGCCCTTAGATCTCTCCTGTTTTCTCTGTTTCCCAAGAGGCAGTAAGACATATATGCAGTTTTCACAACCTGGTCCAGTCTCCATCGATGGATGGATGGATACCAGTCCATTGTGTGTTCATTAACAGCTGGATCCCATGTACTTCTAAGCCTACCTGGATCTGGGTAATGACTTGTTACTGTTCCTAGCTCTGGATTTCTCAGGCACGCTCCCAAGTGCAGATCCCCTGTCTGACATCCTTCTTGGGCAGTGGGATTCCCATAATTTTGTTGTCTTACACTCTGGAACTAGTACCACATCCCTTCCAATCCCTCAGTTGCTTAGATAATTTCCCCAGAGTCTGTCTAGCAGTGGTATCTCTCTGGTAAACCCTTTGGGGACAACTAGGAACCGAAGCTTAGCAATGGAATTTCTTAACCACAAGGTACCAGTTACAGATCTTTGAAAAACAGCAAATCATGAACACACCTCCCCATCCCCCCACAAATCTGATCTCAAACCCTCCTGTGAATCCTGAGTTTAGTCAGCATTCTTATGCGATGTAGCCCTTCCTGTCTTTTTTTAGCTTGATCTTCTTGCATGTGGCAGTAGTCACTCCTTGCTTAAAAAACAAAAACACCTTGTCTGCCTTTAGCCCATGTGCTTCCTCTGGGGGAATTTCAGTCTCTATCTCTGCCCATCAGCTTCTGTGTAGAGAGTCATTCTAAATCAATGGCTTCGGTGGTAGAAGACCCTTTATTCCAGTAGGGGAGAGTCATTCAACAATGATGGTTGATTGCTCTGTTATAGCTGTGATGGGTTTGAACTGGGGTACCACTGAGGCCTCTGACTCACCAGCCTGGGCTCCCTCTCAGCACTGTGCAGCTGTGACAAGCTATAGACCACTCCTGGTCGTACACTTCCACCATCATTCACATATTCAGGGACACACCCAGCTGCAGTTACATGACGCTGACCAGCCACTTCTGCATGAACCAACAATGGAGAGGCTACAGCCAAAATAACTCCCAGCCTAGGATCCCAGAGATGTACTGTCCTGCCCTGATGGAAACCACAACCAGTAGGAATTTATTATTCAGTTCACCTCTCCCTCAGTATGGAGAAGAATATGCACAATATGCTTTGTGTTAAACGAAGGCAAAATTTTCCCCAGATACTTCAGTCAAAGGCACACTGGGTTTGTTTAAAACATAAAACAAGTTTATTAACTACAAAAAGATAGATTAAATGATTGTAAGTGATAAACTGATCAAAGCAGATTGCGGTTTTGTTTATTTACTAGGTAAACTACGCCTGCAATACTAGAAAGATTAGATATGAATTAGCAATTTCTCACCCTGATTGATGATACAAGCAGGCTTACAGATTCTCAAGGCACAAGCTGCACTTGCTTTGCTGCTTGGGGTTCCCACCTCTATTCCAATCCTTTTTTCTTTTGGAGCTTCTCTCAGTTGCCAAGTTGTGGGGAGGGAAGAACTCCAGATGATGTCACTCCCTGCCTTACATTGCTTTTCCATATGGCAGGAACCCTTTGTTTCAAACTTTGGTTTCCAGACCAGTTTGTGGAAAAATACAGGTAGCCAAAATGGAGATCAGTGTCATGTGGTCTGGTCACATGCCCTTGTATGCCCTACTGAGTCATAGCAGCCATTACTTACAGGCTGTCTGGAGGACATTCTTATGAAGGCTCACCAGGCTCAAGCTTCTTATAAGGCCTGTTTCCCCTGATGACCCATTACCTTGAATAGGTCCTTCTCAACCAGCTATATAGACTGGAAGCATCTTGCCTAGTGGATATGACCCAGGTATAACTACATAGCCAATATTCATAACTTTAGGTACGAAAATAATACATGCACACAAATAAGAATCATATTCAGCAAATTGTAACTTTTCCAGTGGCACCTTATATGACCCATTTTGTACAAAATGTGTCATTGTGCCATAAGTATATCATCATCATGCAACTATGAAGAATATGGGGTGCAATGTCACAATCTTCTCAGGCATCGTCTTCCTACCAGATATTGAGTCTTCACTACAAACTAAATGTTCCAATCCAGAGAGTCTCAACCTTTCCAGACTACTGTACCCCTTTCAGGAGTCTGATTTTTCTTGCATACCACAAGTTTCACCTCACTTAAAAACTACTTGCTTACAAAATCAGACATAAAAATCCAAAAATGTGACAGCACACTATTACTGAAAGATTGCTTAGTTTCTCATTTTGACCATAGAATTATTAAAAAAACAAAACCAAAAAAAAACCACAATTGGAATATAAATATTGTATTTACATTTCAGTGTATAGTATATAGAGCAGTATAAACAAGTCATTGTATTAAATTTTAGTTTGTACTGACTTCGCTAGTACTTTTTATGTAGCCTGTTATAAAGCTAGATGAGTTGATGTACCCTTAGGGGTAGGTGTGCCACTGGTAGAGAACCACTGCTCTAATCCATAAAGGAGGTTGCAGCTAGACTAAATGACCCTTGCAGTCCCTTCTCGCCCTATGATTCTGTGAAAGTTGCAGTATAAAGTAGAGCCCTTGAACAAAAGTCATACTTGCAACACAAGATAGAGTTCACTATTTGACACAGACATATCCATCCATTACAGTAATTTCCTCTGGGGCACATGACTAGAAGTTGGCATATGACCTAGAACTTCAGGTTCCAGTTTTAAAGGACCATAACAGGTGCGCTGGAATATGCACGTGTACCCCAAGTCTCAATATCAATTTACATAGACTTCCATCTTTCAGTTGTGGACACGATGCCCAGCTTAGCTTGTACTACAGAGACATGACTGGATGGTAGTTTTTGGCCTATTTTGACCATTCTTTGTCCAGCTAGATACTAAGTTCAGAACAAAGGAAGGGAGATATGGCCATGCTTTCTCCTCCTAGTCTTGCTTGTAAAAGGTGCCCACTCTACAGATACTCATTTGAGTGCATCCATTTCTATCTGTGTAGGTACCTTTTATGGTGCTCCTCTTCACACTGAAGGTCAGTAATCTCCCTTTTTTTCTTCCTGTCTTTCTTCCTTCAGTTGTCATCTGCACTCAGACCCAAACGAAATGGTACTCCTAGGTAAACTGATTGCTTTGACCAAGAGGAACACTTTGCTTATGAAGGCTTCTGGAAGTCCTGAAACAAGTTTTTCAAAATTAATGTTCTTAAATTGCAAATAGTTAACCTTTTTAGTGTTTATATCTGCCTCAGTGTGGTGGTTGCGGGTTTCACTAGGTGTATTGCAGTTTCTTGATATTAGCAAATATGCTTAGGAGCATGACTAAGAATATGAGAATTCAAAAGCTTTATGGAGTAATGGAATTTTCAGTTTTGGGGTGCAGGGCTCTTTGAGATTTGAGAAACTTAGAAACTTTTCTGTCAACAAAGAAAAGTAAAATATCACTGCTGTACTGGGTAACGTGAACAGTAAAACAGAATTGCAACTGTTTAATCTCGTTTTGTACAAGTTGGCCAGGAGCACTTCCCCAAAGTTAGCTATTTCATTTGTTAGTGCAGCTTTAATTGTTTAAATAGACTGATGAATCAAAATAAAAAATATCATTGTAGTGCAGATTCTATTATATTTTCATTATGTAACATGATAGGTGTGGTTAAAACAGGTCAGCAACTTTTCAGAAGTGGTGTGCCGAGTCTTCATTTATTCACTCTGATTTAAGGTTTCGCGTGCCAGTAATGCATGTTAACGTTTTTATAAGGTATTTCTCTAAGTCTATACAATATAACTAAACTATTGTTGTATGTAAAGTAAATACGTTTTTAAAAAATGTTTAAGAAGCTTCATTTAAAATTAAATTAAAATGCAGAGCCCTCCTGGACCCGGTGGCCAGGACCCGGGCAGTGTGAGTGCCACTGAAAATCAGCTCGTGTGCTGCCTTCGGCATGTGTGCCATAGGTTGCCTACCCTTGGGTTAAAACAATGGCTGTCTAGCCACATACAAAATAAACTACACAGAGTTTGTTAAAATTGTTTTGTTTAGAATGTTAGTTATTTTAAAACATCATTTTATTACTATCAAGCAGTGTGTTTATGGTATCGTCCTATAATGTCTTACAGAGAAAATGAAAAGAGAAAAATCACAAGCAAGGGTTTATGGTTGAAGAACTGTAATCAGGGGCTTAGTGTGTTCGATCTTCTGACATATTTATAAGACTGAAGATATCGTTGAGAGAGGGGAAAAATGAACAACCTACGTGACTTGAATTTACTAAAATTCATCACAGTCTGAATTCCCAGTACTACAATATCTGTAGTTTCAATGCTAATAATGACTCAGAGAAGGAAGTGAACAATGTTAAGTATCCCACAAGACATGGCAAGGAGAAAAATACTAGTTTGCACCCAAATGAATGACCAAAATTTAAAGCTGATCAGTTCCTTGCATTTGAGGAATGAACTGGAAAATCCAAATCTCCCCTGCATTTCTAGTAAAAGTTAAATACCACCAAATAGATGATGATCTCAATGTTTCTTCCAGTGCACTCATTTGAAGCAGTGAAATACTTTAATTCATATCATGCATTTCCTCTCTCCTTCAGTTGCATGCAAGTTAATTGTCTGTCAACATCAGTTTTGGTTACAAATTACAGATCCACTGTATTAAGACGTATGGCATGAGATGTGATGTATACTATAAGATCTTCTGATTTACTATATAATAATGTCATATGCAAACCAGTAGCATATTTCATGGTTCTAAACTATGAAACCACTAATCTTTCACTTTTTTTAGAGCTTAGGGAAATAAATTGTTGCATGTTATGGTGGCAGAATTTTCTTTAAAAAGTTTTCATTAAATGGGTGTAAATGCCTGCGTGGTTAAACATAAATTAGTTTAAAAACTGGTAGTGTCCTGTTTAGATTTTACTTGTAATTTACTAACACAGATTAAATCAGTATTAACCAAGTTCAAGTGGACTTTAAGACTGTCCATATACAATGTTGTGTAGATTTAATTGAACTGGTTTAAAATCAAACCTTGAAATTATTGCAAATAAGATCAGGCCTAATTTAAATATGTAGAAGATGACTTTCTTCCAGAGATCAGGTTTAGAGATGACAGGGAAACCATCTTTCTGTTGTATGAAAAGGCTCATTCATATTTTGAAAAAAAAACATTTGTATCAAATTGTGATGGAAGTTGGGTTTTTTTGTTTGTTTGTTTAAACAGGACCTACTACTTTTTGGGAGAACTAAAATAGAAATCTTTTGGCTTCCTCTTTGGGCTGCTCAGGGAGCCCTGGCTAACTGGCATTTCACCTGATGAGCTGCCAGGGAACTGGCCAGCCTGGGAGCCTATGAAGCTGGCCAGCTAGCCTGCAAAGCAGCCCCTGGAGTCTGGGAACCAGAGCTCCATAGCATCCTGCCAGCTGCAGAGCAGTCTGGAGAGTGGAGGAGCAGAGCCTGGGAGCCAGGAGCCTGCCCAGTGGTTTGCCACAGGCAGGCTGTCAGGGAGTTTGGGAGCCTTTGCTTGGGCTACTGAGGGGCTGCAGACTCAGGTGAACTAGAAGCCCTTGTAGTCCCAGTCTGCTGAAAAGCCTGGGAACCCTGTCTCCCTGCTAGCTTGTCAGATGGGCTATGAAGCAGCCAGGAGTCTGAGAGCCCTGGGAGCTTCCACTCAGTTGCAGCCTGCCAGATGGTTTGTAGTGCAGGGGTTCTCAAGCTGGGGATTGGGGACCCCTCAGGGGGTCACGAAGTTATTACATGGGGGGTTGCAAGCTGTCAACCTTCATCCCAAACCTCGCTTTGCCTCCAGCATTTATAATGGTGTTAAATATATAAAAAGTGTTTTTAATTTATAAGTAGGGTCGTACTCAGAGGCTTGCTATGTGGAAGGGGTCACCAGTAAAAAAGTTTGACAGCCACTGTTGTAAAGGAACTTGGACTCTCCAATAGCCTGCCAGGCATTCTGCCAAACAGACTGGGAGTCAGGAAATTAGGAGGATCCCATGCGTCCAGAGAATGGAGCCTGGATGCTCAGGCTTTCCAGCAAAGTATGCTGCTGAGGAGCCAGGAGCTTGGAAGCCTTGTCAGTCTGGGGAGGTGGGATAGGTGAACTGGCAAGAAATTAGGCCGGTTTCCACCGTAAGTGTAATTGAAATCAGCACATTCCAGCAATGTTTTGATTTTGATGAACTGGCATTTTCCTACTGAAAGCATTCCATTAGAAAATTTCCAACTGACTCTGGTTAGGCTCTTTGTGGTCATTATACTTCACTGTAATATAAGTGTTCGATTTGTGGTTATGGTAGTTTTCCATTTTGGCCACAAATGATATAAGTAATAAAGCTTTTAGTGGTAGTAACCTTGCTATATCTGTTTATGCAGTATCCAAACAATCCATAAATGCATTTGTTTTGTTGTATGAACTCTGTGTGTTGCTAAAGCCATGAAATAAATGCAGCTCATATTTTGTGGTGGTTGTGTTTCACGTTTACCTGGAAAAGACAGCTGAAAAGATGCCTGTATTTCATGGCTTTTTAGTGTACTAGCCTTGTAAGTGGAAGATTGTGATCATTCACCTCAATTTTCTGCCTAAATTATAGCTTGTCTATGGTAATTGTCTAGTTACAGAGAAATTATAATAAATTTTCCTTGATTCTGTTAAGAAGTATCTGTTTGTTTTTATCTTTGTATGATTTTCATTCAAATGGTCAGCAGACTTGTGTAAAATCCCAGTATTTTAAAGGTCAGAGCTTTTTTTCCCTAAGGAAGTTGTACTGTTATATTTCCAAGTATAACAAGAAAATAAAAAGAATAAATAAATAAAAAGAATGAATCAACGGTTGTTAGCAAGTTTTTTTATGTATTAAAGTGACAAAGGTTTTCATAGCTAATTTTACTAATTTTTTTTAAACTCTTAGATTATAAAATTAAATTGATAAATTTATTTCCATATTGTTTATATTAGGAGATAAAAGTAAATCAGGAGTTGCCTAGTTCAGAGTCTCCTTTACAAAACCAGCCTTAAAGTGAAGTTCCTAGAAATATTAAACCATTTTAAAGCACAAAAGTAATCTGAAAATAATTACTAATCCCGGTTAATCCACATTATTGACCTGTTTGCTCTTTTAAAAAATGTAGCACTTAATCTTTTGTTGTATGGAGCTGGTTATGCAGGAAAGAAGTCTGATCCAGAGATTAGCTATTCTATTGGTTTTGGTTGTTGTTTTCACTGTTTCTGAGGACAGGTTAGACACACGTTTAATTTTGTTGATGAAAATAGGGGAAAAATAGCCAGTTTTTCACACAAATTAAAGTACATCAGGTCACTAAAGTTGGTAAGCGTATTTCTACTATTAATTTTATTGTGAAACCCAAGACTAGTGTGTGTTAGCTGTTGAAATATATATATATTTTTGGTACTGCGGAAAGGTTATGCCCTCTCTCTGTCTAGTAAAATTGTCTTCGGTTCGGAATTCCTTTTTTCATATGTTGTCATAGTGTAATGGTTTCATGTTACTGTATACCGTTTAGGACATGCAGGAGTTTTCAGGCGATTATTATTGGTGGAAGAAGTAGATTATTGTGCAATATTATATTAGAGGAAAAGAATCTGCTTTCCCTTAGGGTTACAAACCTAGGAGTAACATTGATCTTCCCACAAAGTTGTGATGGAATGCAAATGCTGCAGTGGGTGCAACATAAACCTTCCATTAGATCTTAGATCTCTGGATTCACCGCTGCAATCCTATGATTTTGAAAGAGGCTGCAATTTAGAGAGAGATTGTATTAAGTAATAGGTAGAGAGGGGCACAGTCTCTTGATCTACAAGTATTAGTAATTCTTGCCTGGGAAATGTAGACAACAGACCTGGTTTACAGGCTATAGTGTATCAGTTTTTAAATTGCTTTTTCTAAAGTTACTGCATTATTTTTTTTTGTGGCGCATGTATGGAGAGGTAGCTGTAGGGTAGGAGAGTTCTTTTCAAATTATGGTTGATAACTGTGGAGAGAGAGTTTTAGGCAATTGTTTCGTATAAAAATATTGCCTATTTAGAAGATTCATTCTCATCCCTCAGTTTGATCGAATTATGTCATTGTATGTTCTTCTCCTACTTCCAGGTATCATTATGTTGTTAATTTTAAAATATCTAAAGAAAAAAGTTAAGCAACTGCATGCAAGTATGATAGGTAATTTTTAATCTATTAATACCAAATCAAATGAGGCTCTGTGCAAATATCTCCTTGTGGTGGTGCAGAGCTGCCCCAGCTTGTTGTTCGGATGAATGTACGAGTGGTCAGTGAGCGCTTTAAAAAAGACCTGCCTAGGGTGTCTAAATAGTTAGCTGATTTTAGCAAAGTTGTATCCCGTCAGTTTCATTAGTCCATGTTCTTTCCCATATTTAGTACAATGTTTACAGCATTCACATTTCTCCATTTTGTTTTCATTTTTTTTTCCAGAACATGGGTTAACCTGGGGAACCGCAGACAGGTGTTAGGTGATTGCTACTGTCCTTTTTCTTCCCATATTGCTAAAAGAAGGGCCCCAGGGAGGCCCTGATTTGGAAAAGGTTGAGAACCACTACTTTAGGTTTTCTTGTCTAGCAGTCTGTCTTCCTCTCTCTTAGTTTGTCTTTCCTTTAAACTCCTTGCGGTTCCTTTTTGTGTTTTTTTTTCTTTCTTTACTGTATATCTTCCTATTTTCCTGCTTCTTTGATGCTGTCTAATCCATGAACAAGCTAAGCACTTCATAATTTGTAGCACAGGCGAGGAAAATGTGTTTTTAAAATGTATTGTACTTTATGTCTAACTTTATAATAATTCACACTTACGTAGCTTCTTTCATATGAAAATTTTAAAATACTGGATAAACATATTTTTAGAACATTGCTGTTTGATAGGTAACTCATTTTTATGAACATTTACAGAAAACAGCAGAGAGAGATTAAATGATTGGCCTAGGTAACACCGTGACTCATAACAGAACCAAGGATAGAAACCAAGAATTCTGGTCTTCGATGGTTCAAAAATTCTGATCCGGTCAGATGGTACTAGGAAAGTACCATCCCATCCATATGAAAGTGTGTACAGTAGTGATGTAATTTTGGATAAGAATATCATGATTATGAAACTCAGAATTCCCATTTTCAGAGTTCAGAGTCACAAACTGAACTGTATATTTGTTTACAAATATTACCATCCATAAATATTATGCCAGTGAGTCTTTGAGAGCCTTTCCATGTGTATATGTCATTGTCCTTTGGATACAGTTTTAGGTCGAACTTTAAAATGAAATTTTTGAGAATTACTCATCGTATATATGGGGAGACACAGCAATTTGCACAGATGGGGGGGAGAGAGCCAAAAGATGTGCACAGTAAGTTTTTCTACTGCATTAGGATTAAATTCAGTTAGTACAGAGTTAGCAAAGCCCATGATGTCTCAGCTGGTTATAATGTACAAAAATGTAGTTTCTGTGGAATAGCTCATAAAAGCCTTGCCGGTTGATCAGCTGATTTGTCATGCAGATGAATTAATCACTTAGTGACTTCATTAAAAAGCAAAAAATCTATGCTGTCGAATTTTGTAGGAATTGTTGTCTTGTGGTGAAATATAGAGTTGTACGATTAACCTATATTCTTTGCTGAACAACATCTGTGCCTTGTAAACTAAGGTAGGGGCTGTAGAACTAACTTCAAAGAATATTGAATTAGAGAAAATGAGAAATCATAAAGTGGTAAAACTGAAAAGTAAATACAAGGGGGTATTGCTCATAGATAATACTCTGTTTTTTATTTCTCCCACTGGAAGACAGTAAGAGGAAAGTGTTGAGTCCCATTCTTCCCATCAACTTTTCCCCCTTACCTGGAATCAAGGAGGCAAAGGTTTTTTGTGACAATGAGCTAAGTATATCAACCCCTCCTCTCTTCTGTGAGATACCGTACTGCCAAAGCAGAATCGGAGAGTAGAGAGGGCAAAACAGTGTCACCCTTTGTCAAAAATCAAGAGGATGCCGGAGACCTATTTAAAAAAAAAAAAAATTGTCAGTGAGAAATAGTCATCATGTATCCCTCTCTCCAACCCTAGGGGAAAAAAAATAGAGATAATTGACAGGTGTAGGAAGCAGTATCCGTTGAAGAGGGCTTACCTTAAAGTGATGCCTGTAGTGTCTTTTGCCCAAAGGGAGTATCCTGCACAGAAAGAAGGTCCAGCTGATGAGACTTAATGGTGTGTGGGGAAGTCCATATGACAACCTACACATGTCTACAACAGATCCTTCAGTCTTTACTGCCCAGGAACCAGAGAATGCTTCTAGAGGAATGGTTCCTGACACTCAGGTGATGACAATAAGATTGATCATAGGTTAGACAAATGCTTAGACTGTATATCAATGGGGGTCTTAGAAATTGCTTTTCCATATTTGGTGATTATCCAACAGGCAAATAACTTTCCTAAATGCTTGAGAATGAGATAGAAAAAACAAACAAGACTAAACCTTGAGTTCACACCCAGATAATTCAGTTGCCTATTCTAAAGGGTTGGGATAGAAGGTCAGCGTAACAATAAAACTCAGTAAACGCTTTAGGAATAATTTAACCTTACAGTATCTGGAAAAACTGCATATATGGTGGCAAGATAATAAGGTGCCTCAGTTCTCTACCCATTGGGCTGAAGTTATTGACTCTAGTAATAGGAACTTCAGAGTGAGCAGTTTTAGAGAGACCTGACCTTTTGGTTCAAGGAGCAGTCCTAAAGTACTGGAAGAAGCAGAGAGTGACTCCTTTGAGAAGCGACTGGTTAAAATAAGGTTCTGTGCAGTAATAAGAAGTAACCATAAGTAGCACCCATAATCTAAGTTTTACTTCTATTGGGAGTGGAAGGGGATACCAAAGAAACCCACACAATAGCATTTAATTTCAAAAGGAGACAACTGGTTAAACAGAAATTAAAAGAAACAGTCACAATAGTGAAATACCAGCAAACTGCATGGCAGCTTTTTAAAAATGCTGCAACAGAGGTTCAAAATATATGTGTATAGTCCAAATTTAAACAAACAAACAGAACCAACCAGTAAGAGGACCAAAAAGGAGTAAAAGAGGTGATTAGAGACAAAATGATATCCTTAAAAATTGGAAGTCAAATACTACTGAGGAAGATATAAAGCAGCATAAACTCTGCACGTCAAATGTAAAAATATAGTTAGGTCAAAAAAAGAATTTGAAGAGCAATTAGCAAAAGACACACAATCTAATAGCAAAAAAATAAAAATAAGTACTGTACATAAGAAGCAGGAAGCCTTCCAAACAATCAGTGGCCACTGGACTATCGAGGTGCAAAAGAAGTACTCAAGGAAGACAAGGCTATTGCAGAGAAGCTAAGTGAATTCTCTGTATGAGGCCTTGGCTACACTGGCGCTTTATAGCGCTGCAACTTTCTTGCTCAGGGGTGTGAAAAAACACACCCCTGAGTGCAGCAAGTTACAGCACTGCAAAGGGTCAGTGTAAACTCCCAGCGCTGCAAGCTAATCCTCACGGGGAGTTGGAGTACCTGCAGTGCTGGGGGAGAGCTCTCTATCGCAGCGCTGGGGGAGAACTTTGGAGTTTCGAGTGTAGCCAAGCCCTCAGCCTTCACTGAATAGGATGTGAGGGAGATTCCCACACCTGAGCCACCATTTCTAGGTAACAGATCTGTGACATTGTGTTCCAGCTAATCCCCATCCCCCTGCCACTTTTCCACAGTCCCTGCTCACCTCTGCTGCCCCTCGAGCCAGGCTCCAGTCCTCTCTAGCTCAGCCCAGCTCTGCCCTTCCCACAGTCCTGTGCCTGGCTCTGCCCCTCCCCCCAGCCATCCCTGTCTACTTCTGTCCCTCTCCTGCTCTTTTTTCCCTTCCCAGCCTGGCTCCCTCCAGCCTGGTTCCTCTACCCCACTCCTCAAAGTCCTGTGCCCAGCTCTATCCCACCACCCCGTGAGCTCGCCTCCCCCGCTTTCCCAGCCTGGATATCCCCCTGCTCTGTTCCCAGCCCGGCTCCCCCTCCCCCTGCCACCCTAGCCCAGCTCTCTCTGCCACTTCACCCAGTCCATTCTCATGGATGATGCAGAAAGTTTTGCTCCTGGACCTGGATAAGTTGCAGCCCAGCAGCAATAATTGCCACAGCTCCCGGCCCTGCTCCTCCCCTGAGCTGTCTCTTCCCCCTCAGCGCAGCTGGCTTGACTCACCCTCCCTCTGCCCCAGCACTGTCCAGCGTGGTACACGGAGCTGCTCTGCAGCCCACAGTGGCAGGCGCTGGGATGGGAGCCGGGCAGGATCTTTAAATTGTTTTTAACAAAGTAAAGGGTGCATTTGCACGTCAGATCACCCTACTTTCATATCGCCATGCACAGGTACTCAGGTGATGCAGCAGCTGGAACCAAATGCTAGTCAGCATTCAAGCTTTCTGATTGGGCCTGGGGGCAGGCCGGGGTGGGAGCCAATAAAAAAGAAAAAAAAGCAACAGGCTATTTTAAAAGCCCTAACAAGCCCAAAAAAACTAGCCAACATGCAAAAAGTTAGAGGGATCTCCCCAAACTGGGTAACTGGGCAACAAAATGGCAAATGAAATTCAATGTTGATAAATGCACAGTAACGCACATTGGAAAACATAATCCCAACTACACATACAAAATGATGTACTCTAAATTAGCTGTTACCACTCAAGAAACAGATCTTGGAGTCATTGTGGATAGTTCTCTGAAAACATCTGCTCAATGTGCAGTGGTAGTCCAAAAATGTAACGCAATGTTAGGAACCATTAGGAAAGGGACAGATATTAAGACAGAAAATATCCTAATACCACTATATAAATCCCTGATGTGCCCACACCTTAAATACTGTGTGCAGTTCTGGTTGTACTATCTCAAAATAGATATATTAGAATTGGAAGCAGCACAGAGAAGGGCAATAAAAATGAATAGGGGAATGGAACAGTTTCCAGAAGAGGAGAGACTAATAAAACTGGGACTTTTCAACTTGGAAGAGAGACAACTAATGGAGGAAATGATCGAAGACTACAAAATCATGAATGGTGTGAAAAAAGTGAATAAGGAAGTGTATAACGTGAACCAGGAGTCATCCAAAGAAATTAATAGGCGGCAGGTTTAAAATAAACATTAGGAAGTACTTCTTCACACAAAACACAGTCAGCCTGTGGAACTCATTGTGAAGGCCAAAAGTACAATTGCATTCATAAAAAAAAATAGATAAGTTCATTCATGATAGGTCCATCAATGGTTATTAGCTCAGATGGTCAGGGATACAACCCCATGCTCTAGGTGTCCCCAAAACCTCTAACTGCTTGAAGCTGGGACTTGACTACAGGGGATAGATCACTTGATAAATTGCTCTATTCTGTTCATTCCTTCTGAAGCATCTGTCGCTGGCCACTGTTTAAAGACAGGATACTGGGCTAGATATACTGTTGGTCTGACCCACTATGGCCATTCTTATGTTCATATGTTGTTTGGATAATTGGGAGTATACGGGATAATCTGACTAAAATTTTTTGTAGTTTTCCAAATTATTTCCTCACCACTCTTACGTTGTTTATTAAAATTATTTGTACTCTTGCTCCTCAAGATCAATTCAAGTTTATGGTCTTTAGAATTTTACTATGATTTTGCCTGCTACAGCTGTGGCTTCCACCACATCTTCTTGAAGATAAATGGCTGGTGCATGCTTTTTAACTATGTGTGTGATGTTCTTAGGCTCCAGATCCCCACTTTGCTGCTGCCTCTCAAAGGCTGACAGCATTTTTTCTTTTTCCAGACTGGCTCTGCTGGAATATTTCCAGAACAGTCTAAAACCAAGGAGTCTAGATTTTTTTCATAATTTGGGTCTCATCTTAATCTATTGTCTCATACCACCACTAATTATGACTGTGGACTGCTTTCCAAAATGCAAGTGTATGGTTTTTTCCCTTGATTTCAAGTTGGAAAATATAAATGTGGAAATGACATATTTATATGTAGACTTAATTCTCCCTTGTACAGTGACATATAATTGCAGAGTAGTACTCTAGAAATTGATTTACTAGTTTGTGTGGAAAACGGAAAACCTTTCTCTAAAATTTATTTTTTTGCTTTGATAGGTGATACAATTAATGAACAAAGAAGAGCATCTAAAGATAAAAATTCATTTCCAGAGGCAGGACCTACATACAGTCAACCTGTTCAGGTAAGAGAGACTACATTTCCTTAAGTGTCTTTGGTGACATTTCTTAGCAGAAGATTATTGAATAAACTGCTGCTATTCCAGAGATTTCTAAGGATATTAGGTAGTAGATTTTGCTCTAGCTTTGCAGACAAGGGTATAGATGTGATTGAATTTTTTAAACTAAATAAACTGAGGTCCTGCTGAGTCCCAAAAGTCAGTATGGTAGAGAAACACAACTGTAATAGTGCTGTTGCATTCAAGCCTTTTTCTGTCGATCTAAGATTCTTATATAGCGTGCATTAACATAGCATGTGAAGGCTGCTTAATCTGTAATATTTGTATCCTCAGAGAGGAGATGTAAAGTAGTAGTATTCCAATTTTACAGATGGAGAACTGAGGCACAGAGAAAGTGACCAGATTATGGTCACACATGAATTGCCAAAGTAGGGAATTGTACCCAAGTCTCCCAAGTTCCAGGCTAGCACCCAAACCACTGAACTATCTGTGACTGGGGTGCCTTGGTCAGTCCTTGCTGGAAAAGCCAAGGTCAGGGCAGGCTGTGAAAGGGAGAGCAGATACTCCCAAGACTGGTGGGTAACACTGAAGTTAAACTCCCCCCGAGCAATCACAACTGCACTTCTGATCTCCCACACTGGTTATCAAGAAGCAAAAAAGAAATCACACAGCCCCCTAATCTGTTGCATTCCAGTTTCTGGCTCCCAATCAGCACGTTGGTCCAGTACAGTGAGAAGTTATTTTAAACTCTGCTCATGTATACAAAATGTTCTTCTGACCCCAAAGGGTCGACCACAATACCAGCTCACTATAGGTTTGGATCTTACCCAAAATGCCACATTGCCAGCCAATTCTTCAGTGTCTAAAACTAAAGGTTTATTATAAAGAAGAAAGAAAGAACAAGAAGAGAGATGGTAAAACAGTCACATACATACAAAAACTTCAAAGTCCATATATCAGGTTCCTAGCAGTACTGGTGAGTTTACTGGCTTTGAAGTCCCTCTAGAACACATCTACAGCTTGGATGGGTCATTCAGTCCTTTGTTCAGAGTTTCAGTTTGTAGCGAATTTCCTTCAGAGGTAAGAAGCAGGACTGAAGACAAAATGGAGAAGATGCAGCTGCATTTTATAGTTTTTTGCCGTGTGGTCTGTGCTTCCTTTGTTTCAAATACAAGCTGCCCAGCACGTGGCTTGAAAGCCTTAGAGTTCTGTCCATAGGCATGTCCACTCCAGGCCTTGATGAGTCATAAGATGTATTTGCCTTCTCTCAGTGGGTCAATTGTATAGCTGATGGTTCTCACTAGACCAGCAAGCAGGCTAGGCAGAGCTGATGCCCAAACTGTCCGGGGGTGTCACCCAGAAGCGTAGTGTTGAGTGAGAAAGAAAAGAATGCTTTGCATCAGTGGTGCATCTAAAAGTTTTATGCAAATACCACCAAATCCTCCACAAATAGTAGTGCAAGTAAATGTTTAACAAAGCTTTCACGATATATAGGCCTTAGTGCAAATACTGTTTTCATTGTCCTAAATGCCACTATTATAGAATGTGAGTTTTCAAAATGAACTTAATCAAAACAAACTCGCACCACATATACAGCAAAGCATGCTCCAGGACGTGATGCATTATAAGTGAATGGTCCAAGTGTTGATGTTTTCCAGCCCCATCTGCTTATATGGTATTGACTTGAAGATGGACCAAGAGCACTGTGTATTTTATGAACCCAGTCACAGTATGAACACGTGACAGTAACAACAGACAGCTTTAATGAAGGACTAATCTAGTACAGCTTGGCATGATCAGTTTTTTATTTCAAACCTATTAGACATTATACATGGTATTAGGTATTGATGATTTTTACTTGAATTGAAATAGAGCTATTATGATGTAGTAATTTAATTCTGTCTTAGTCTGTTGGTAGCAGTGGAAATTTAATCTATACAATAATGAAGACTAAAGAAAATATTTAAGATCAATTAGGGTTTACATAAGCCAACATAATAAAATAAAAATGAGTAACTCTAGGACAATAGTCAGGAACAAGAAGAATGTGGAGAAATCTAACTTTTTTTTTGCGGGGGAGCAATCAAATTTGACGTTTTAGTTACATGTAGACAAGTGATCAGAAGATCTTGCCCACTAACTTTGTCAGCTTTGGAATATGAAAATGTGTCAGTTGTCATCGCAGGTAACACATGAAGAATTGAATCAGAGCCCCCCCTCCCCAAGCTGAAAGCCTGAGCATCGACAGTTTAAGCTGAACAAATAAGTTCTATAGAGAAGAGCTGTAACAGACTCATGTCCTCTGTGATTGGGCATAAATTGTCAGCCCTTACATGTTTTCTAGCTTGAAAAGAATGTTACATTAGATGGAGACATAGCTAAGCCTGTGATAGTATGTTCAGCATACACTCCAGTATTGATTTGGAAAGGGAACCTTTTAGGAAAGTTTTAAAGATGGCTCTCTGGTAATGGTATGGTATGGAACAAGTTATAAATAATGTTGGTGTAATGAATTATAACAAGTTAAGTTAGGCATTGAAACAGAAACAATTACAGATAAACAGGATGAATTTATCCATATGTCATGTTAATGCATTTGCACCCCAAAAATGTTGTACATGGTACGCACACAAGCACTTCAGTTTCCCCCCTCATAAATTATTTTTTTTTAAACACAAACCTACTCTGCATAGTCTCATAGTTCTAAATATATGTAGTACCACAATGAAATGGGTTTTTTTTTCCTGTTAACTATCAGACATAAAATGTTTAGGAAAAGCTATCTAATTTAGCCTTGGAACTATTTCTCCTTCTGCTTTCTTTGTGTCATTGTGGCATTTATTACCATGAAGGCCTTGGTCTCAGTAATTTCTTGGTATCTTGGAGGTCTGCATGATGATAGTGTTTGTTTAATAGCGGGTGACACTAAGGTCTGCAGGTTTTTTAAAAATCTGGATTAAAAACGGCCTGATATGGTAATCCTTTAATTCATCGTCACTAGTGAGTGTTGTTTTAGCTTAAAATAATGAGGAACCAAAAACTGATTTGGTGAACTGATAGCAAAGGCTTCTAGAAAAGAGCTGGAGGGAGATTAAGCAAGAGAACAAACATTAGTACCAGGGTTGAAAATGTAGTATAATTTTTTGAATTATAATTTCTTCATACTACTGATTATTTCTGATAACTGATCTTGTGTTTGTTCTTAAAGGAAAAAGACATTTAAAACTGTGGTCCTTTTGAGGTTTATCAACCAAACTAAATCATCTAATGAGGTTTCATTGAAATGGATCCTTACTCCTTCTCTAATAAAACAATGGAATCTTTCTTCTTGAGTGTCATATCTGCCCCTGGCTTGATTATTCTCTCTGCAATTTGCTCACTGGAATATTCTTCATCTCCCTTTATGCTACAGGTGCTACTTGTATGATCTATTGTGACATATATAGTTTATCTGTGTATTTGAAGTGTTCATTTTTATTTAGTTTGGCCATTGAAGGAAGAGGGAGTTGTCTGTAAACTTTCCTAAAACATAATGAGCACAAAGTGAGCTCAAACTAGCTATGGGAATAAAGGGAAACAAGAAGACTTTTTATCAATACATTAGAAGCAAGAGGAAGACCAAGGACAGGCTAGGCCCACTACTCAGTGAGGAGGGAGAAACAGTAACAGGAAACTTGGAAATGGCAGAGATGCTTAATGACTTCTTTGTTTCAGTCTTCACAGAGAAGTCTGAAGGAATGCCTAACAAAGTGAATGCTAATGGGAAGAGGGTAGGTTTAGAACATAAAATAAAAGAACAAGAAGTTAAAAGTCACTTATGAAAGTTAGATGCCTGCAAGTCACCAGGGCCTGATGAAATGCATCCTAGAATACTCAAGAAGCTAATAGAGGAGGTATCTGAGCCTCTAGCTATTATCTTTGGAAAATCATGGGAGACAGGAGAGAGAGTCCAAAAGACTGAAATGGGCAAATATAGTGCCCATCTATAAAAAGGGAAATAAAAACAACCCAGGAAACTACAGACCAGTTAGTTTAACTTCTGTGCCAGGGAAGATAATGGAGCAAGTAATTAAGGAAATCATCTGCAAACACTTGAAAGGTGATAGGGAATAGCCAGCATGGATTTGTAAAGAACAAATTGTGTCAAACCAATCTGATACTTTCTTTGATAGGATAATGAGTCTTGTGGATAAGAGAGAAGCGGTGGATGTGGTATACCTAGACTTTAGTAAGGCATTTGATATGGTCTCGCATGATATTCTTATCGATAAACTAGGCAAATACAATTTAGATGGGGCTACTATAAGGGGGGTGCATAACTGGCTGGATAACCGTACTCAGAGAGTAGTTATTAATGGCTCCCAATCCTGCTGGAAAGGTATAACAAGTGGGGTTCTGCAGGGGTCTGTTTTGGGTCCGCCTCTGTTCAATATCTTTATCAACGACTTAGCTGTTGGCATAGAAAGTACACTTATTAAGTTTGCAGATGATACCAAACTGGAAGGGATTGCAACTGCTTTGGAGGACATGGTCATAATTCAAAATGATCTGGACAGATTGGAGAAATGGTCTGAGGTAAACAGGATGAAGTTTAATGAAGACAAACGCAAATTGCTCCACTTACGAAGAAGGAACAATCAGTTTCACGCAGACAGAATGAGAAGAGATTGTCTAGGAAGGAGTATGGCAGAAAGGGATCTAGGGGTTATAGTGGACCACAAGCTAAATATGAGTCAACAGTGTAATACTGTTGCAGAAAAAGCAAACGTGATTCTGGGATGCATTAACAGGTGTGTTGTGAGCAAGACACGAGAAGTCATTCTTCCACTCTACTCTGCGCTGGTTAGGCCTCAACTGGAGTATTGTGTCCAGTTCTGGGCACCGCTTTTCAAGAAAGATGTGGAGAAATTGGAGAGGATCCAGAGAAGAACAACAGGAATGATTAAAGGTATTGAGAACATGACCTATGGAGGAAGGCTGAAAGAATTGGGTTTGTTTAATTTGGAAAAGAGAAGACTGAGAGGGGACATGATAGCAGTTTTCAGATATCTAAAAGGGTGTCATCAGGAGGAGGGAGAAAGCGTGTTCACCTTAGCCTCTAAGGATAGAACAGGGGTCGGCAACCTATGGCACGCGTGTCAAAGACAGCACGCAAGCCAATTTTTAATGGCATGCTGGAGCCTGCCAGGACTCCAGCATGCCATTAAAAAATCCTGCCCAGCCCAGCCCGCTGTCCTCTGCCCTCTGCTCCCCCCGCAGGGGCAGGGAGCAGAAGCATAGCCGTGCGCACGGGGTGGGCAAATAGCCGCACTCTCCAGGCACGGCAAGCCGCAGGGTCCATGCTCCTGGGCTGGAGAGCAGCAAGCTGCTTGACCCTTCCCCCGCCTTCTCACCTCCCCTGGAGCCCTGTTGCCCTGCACGCTCCCGTGGGGCAGCGTTTGGCTCCACGGGGAGGCAGACACGCTTCCCGTTCAACCGGAGCTCTGCCACCGCCACGTGCAGTGCTCTGAGGGGCGGGGCTGTGTGCTCCCGCAGAGCAGCTTGTCTAACTCTGTGTGGAGCCTCATGGTAAAGGGTCCAGGCCTGGCGGGGGTTGGATAAGGGGTGGGGACAGTCAGGGGACAGAGTGGGTTGGATGGGGAGGGTGGGTGGTTTGGGGCGGGGGTCTCTTAAGGGAGCACTCAGGAAGCAGAGGGGGTTGGATGGGGATGGGAGTCCCTGGGTCTATCAGGGGGCGGGGAGTGGATAGGGATCAGGGCAGTCGGGACTGGGAGCAAGGAGGGTCCGAGGGGGGGCAGTTAGGATGGGGGGTCTCTGGAGGGGGTGGTTGGGGACAAGGACCTGGGGGGGCTGGATGAATTGGGAGTTCTGGGGTCCTGTCAGGAGGCAGGGGTGTGGAGAGGGTTGGGGCAGGCAGGGATCGGGGGGGGGGAGTTGGATGGGTTGGGAGTTCTGGGGGTCCTGTCAGGGAGCAGGGAGTGGTTGAATGGGGCATGGGAGTCCCGGGGGTCTGGCTGGGGATGGGTGTGTGGATAAGGGTCAGGGCAGTCAGGGATAGGTAGGGGGTAGGGTCCAGTCCGGAGACAAGGAACAGGGAGGCTTATATAGGGGGTGGTGTCCTGGGGGGCAGTTGGGGGCAGGGGTTCAGGAGACAAGGAGTGGGGGGGTTGGGAGTTCTTAGAGGGGCAGTTAGCCAACCCTCTCCCTTGACCCCTGACCCCTCCCCCCTCCCCCCCACACATCCACACCGCCCTCTGCCCTGCACACACCCCAGGCCTCTGCCCTGAGCCCTGTACTTCCCTCATACATACCCAGCCCTCTGCTTAACTCCATCTCCCCCTACCCCCAACAACTCTAGCCTTGACTCTGGCACCCCCACACATACCCTGACTCCAGCCCCCTGCCCTCAGCCCTCTGGGTCCCGGCTGCTGGCCCCGCAAGGACTGCTGCTGGTCTGGGGTTCTGGCAGCCGGACCCTTGCCAGCCAGGGTCCCGGCCGCAGGCCTCGCTCAGCCCGCTGCTGGCCTAGGTGAACAGAACCCCAGACCAGCAGCGGGCTGAGCGGGCCAGCAGCATAAGATCAACATTTTAATTTCATTTTAAATGAAGCTTCTTAAACATTTTGAAAACCTTGTTTATTTTACAATACAACACTAGTTTAGTTTTATAATATATAGACTGAGGCCTTCTAAAAAACATTAAAAATGTATTACTGGCATGCGAAACCTTAAATTAGAGTGAATAAATGAAGACTCGGCACACCACTTCTGAAAGGTTGCTGACCCCTGGGACAGAACAAGAAGGAATGGGCTTAAACTGCAGCAAGGGAGGTTTAGGTTGGACATTAGGAAAAAGTTCCTAACTGTCCGGGTGGTTAAACACTGGAATAAATTGCTTAAGGAAGTTGTGGAATCTCCATCTCTGGAGATATTTAAGAGTAGGTTAGATAAATGTCTATCAGGGATGGTCTAGAAGTATTTGGTCCTGCCATGAGGGCAGGGGACTGGACTCGATGACCTCTCAAGGTCCCTTCTAGTCCTAGAGTCTATGAATCTATAATCTGTCTCTTGTACCGATCAATGTTCAGAATGAAACCAAATAGAATGGTCTCATCTCAGATTAGGATTCTCTGTGTCAACTGACAAATGCATTATGTATTTTAAATGTCTGTTATCTTTTAACATCATTTTTACTAGACAAGGGTTGGACTCTATATACATCACTGCTGGGCTCTATTCTGATCTCAGAGCCATGCAAATTGTCAGAGCATGATGTTGGGAAAATTACCTTTATCATAAAATTCATCCCTGTGAAGAAGGGCAGCCCAAGACCTGTGCACTACTTAAGTTCCAGTTAAACCCTGTTTTGCGGGATCCCTGCAAAAAGATGAATTTCACCCTTAATATGTGTTCCATCTGGGTTTCTAGGTCAGATGCAGTGTTGTCTCTGCCGGAGAAGATTCAGTAAGTTATGGCTGGGATGTGAGGAAAACAAACCTTCCTGAAGTTTTCTCACAACAATGGCTGACAACATAGCTCTTCATAACCTATGTAAAATATACCTTCAATCTTGCATTATTTCAAAGTGTTTTATGTGTTTAGAGGAAGGAGGAGAGAAGTTTCCGGAATTAAATATTGGATTTTCTGGGGGAGTAAATCTTTTATTTCTAAATATTAAGGCATAGAGATATTCAAAGTCACATGGAAACATCATGTTGGGGGGTGCCTAAATCATAACTGGCTACATGCATGCATAAATAGCCAAATTAAGATGTGACATTGGTGTCCATATATTAGGTGCACACAGATATTTGCACCCATATAACTGAGTATTTGGCTATTCACCAAACAGTTTTTAAAACCTCAGTGTACTAAAAAAACAAAAAACAAAAAAAACCCCCAAGAATAATGCACACATTTCAATTCCTATGGAAGGAAGAAGGGTAATTTTGGCTATCCAGTCTTGTGTGCACGTGTTTTGTGTTTTAATTTGTAGTTCAAGGAGAAATCACAGGACTTAAACCACAATAAAACTCTTAAGGCTGTCAATCACAGTTAATTCATACGATTAACTTGAAAAACTTAATCACGATTAAAAAAAATTAATCATGATTAATTGCGGTGTTAATCGCACTGTCAACTTTCACTTGGTATTCTATTGCTTATTAAATATTTTTGGATGTTTTTCTACATTTTCAAATAATTGATTTCAATTACAACATAGAATGCAAAATGTACAGTGCTCACTTGGTATTATTATTTTTATTACAAATATGTGCACTCTAGAAATGATGAAAGTATTTTTTCAATTCACCTCCTACGAATACTGTAGTGCAATCTCTTTATTGTGAAAGTGCAACTTGCAAATGTAGATTTATTTATTTATTTTGGTTACATAACTGCACTCAAAAGCAAAATGATGTAAAACTTTAGAGCTTGCAAGTCCACTCAGTCCCACTTTTTGTTCACCAGTTGCAAAGGCAAACAAATTTGTTTACATTTGCCGGATATTATGCTGCTTGCTTATTATTTACAGTGTCACCTGAAAGTGAGAACAGGCATTCACATAGCACTTTTGTAGCTGGCACTGAAAGGTCTTTACATGCCAGATATGCTAAACATTCATATGCCCCTTCGTGCTTTGGCCACCATTCCAGAGGACATGCTTCCATGCTGTTGATGCTTGTTAAAAAAAGTAAGACATGAATTAAATTTGTGACTGAACTCCTTGGGGGAGAATTGTATGTCTCCTGCTATTTTACCCACATTCTACCATATAGGTCATGTTATAGCAGTCTCGTATGATGGCCCAGCATGTTGTTTGTTTTTAAGAAAACTTTCACTGCAGGTTTGGCAAAACACAAAGAAGGTACCAAGGTGAGATTTCTAACGATAGGTACAACACTCAACCCAAGGTTTAAGAATCTGAAGTGCCTTCCATAATGAGTGGCAGTAGGTGCGGAACATGCTTTCGGAGATCTTAAAAGAGCAATACTGTGACGCGGAAACTACAGAACCCGAACCACCAAAAAAGAAAATCAACCTTCTGGTGGCATCTGACGCGGATGATGAAAATGAACATGCGATAGTCCACACTGCTTTGGATGTTATCGAGCAGAACTTGTCATCAGCATGGATGCATGTCTTCTGGAATGGTGACTGAAGCATGAAGGGATATATGAATCTTTAGGGCATTTGGCACGTAAATATCTTGTGACGCCGACTACAAGAGTGCCATGTGAATGTCTGGTCTCATTTTCAGGTGATACTACAAACAAGAAACATTCAACATCATCTCCAGTAAATGTAACCAAGTTTGTTTGTCTGATCGATTGGCTGAAGTAGAACTGAGTCAACTTGTAGGCTCTAAAGTTTTACATTGTTTTCTTTCTGAATGCAGGCTTTTTTTATACATAACTCTACATTTGTAAATTCAATTTTCTTGATAAAGAGATTACACTACAGTACTTGCAATGGGAGAATTGAAAAATACTATTGTTTTTTACAGTGCAAATGTTTATAATAAATAAAAACTGGACACTATATACTTTGTATTCTGTGGTGTAATTGAAAACAATATATTTGAAAATGTAGAAAGCATCCAAAAATACTTAAATAAATGGTATTCTATTACCATTTAACAGCGTGATTGTGTGATTAATCACAATTAATTTTTTAGTCAGACAGCCCTAAAAACTGATTGTTATATTTAGCTCTGTACTGCAGATTGCCACTTATATACTTAATGTGGTATTAGTGAGAGACACAATATTACACAACTTGTTTAGTCTTGCATTAATGATAGCACATGAATTCGAAGAATATTCTGCAAAGATATTGTAATTTATTTAAAGCTATTTGTCAGTTAAACTACGATGGGTATCAAATATTCGTTGTGCATAATTAACTAGGAATGTTCAGTTGTTTAAAGGAATCAAAGCTTTATTTTCTCATTGCAAACTGGCCTTCATTTTTAAACACTGACTTAAAATTTAAAATGTGCAGGCTTTGTGATTGGGGAAACAGGGAAAACGGTGATCAAAAATAATGTTAGTGTCATTTTCCATAGGTAACTTACTTATTCAGAGATGAAACTGTGAAAAGTGTGGTTCTTGAAGCAAATACCTTCTACAGATTCTCCATTAACTTTTGTTTTTTTTGCTGTTCCTTCTCCCTTTAGATTTTACTGGATTTGTTGCTCTGTGTGTGTCTTTCTAAATCTTGAGGGAGACCAGCTGGGTGAGGTAATGTCTCACATTGGATCAACTTCTGTTGGTGAAAGAGACAAGCTTTCGAGCTCCACAACACTATGCTTAAAATTTTGTTTCTTTCACTAACAGAGGTTGGTCCAATAAAAGATACTAAATAATGTTTTCACCTCTCTTAGCCAGAAGGCTACCACATCTCTGTCAGATCCTGGGAATACTAGGGTACAACACGGCAAATTTCTAAATCATGTCAGTTAACTCATATCCACTTTACATAGTTCTTGCTTAACTTAATTGCATAGTGCATAAGTGATAGCTAAATAAAAACAAAAGCATCTTGATAACTATTTTCTGTCCTCCTCAACGTATCACAAGGGAACTTGTTTAGATTTCAGCAATTCCCAGTCTTCACTATTCTGAAGTGGCATAACACTATGTAAAAATGCAGCCAGAGGAATTTCAAGTATAGGGGCACGACCTGGCAAGGTGCTGAGCACTCTGGTTTCAATTCAACCTGTGTAGTTTCAGTAAGTCACTTCAGTGGGACTATTCACATACCTCAAGTTGAACACATTCCTAAATACCATGCTTTGGATAAGGGCCAGAGTTCTCAATTTTTCAGAACTGAACCCATAAAATAATCTTTGTTTAAGAAACATGAAGCTTCTGATTTAGTTGCAGTATTACAGTGATAGGAAGTACCATGGTTTTATCAGTTTTCACAGTACTTCAGTTTGTAGCTTTTGCATTTTTATTGCACAATTTGTCAATATTCAGTCTTAACCTATTTTTATTGGGATTCTAAAATTAAGATTATAATGCATCCCAACATCCGCATTGTTAGACTATTTAGATATATTAATAGTATTTTGAAGCTTTAGTAATATTTTCCTTTAATTTCATGTAGTTCCCCATTCCATTGGCAGGGAAAGGTAGTAAAATTATATATATTTTTTGCCCCTCCTTGACAACTATGTTAGTATGTGCTTGTGGAGACCAAAATAAAATATTATTTGAACAGATGGTATGGTTGTAAATTAGGATTTGTAAAGATTACTCTGTCTGTGGTGTTGAGGACACCCTGAG
Organism: Gopherus evgoodei; assembly: GCF_007399415.2. Classification (NCBI taxonomy): domain Eukaryota; kingdom Metazoa; phylum Chordata; order Testudines; family Testudinidae; genus Gopherus; species Gopherus evgoodei. The sequence goes on from NC_044323.1 coordinate 50,065,782, forward strand.
GTTACACTGATACAAGAAACAAAAGATATTTGTGGTAATAACTTTGGTTCTTCATATCTCCCTACTGTCACCTTGTAAAGCTGCTCATGTCTTATTTGATATTGCACTTCTTATTGATGACCAATATGCCCGCTTTACCCAACAGATGTCATCAAATTTAATGGGCAGAAGCTGTAGTAAGAGTAATTGTATTCAAATAAACTACTAAAAGTGAGCTATGTTGGGTCTGTAAATTAAAGGAATTTTGCTTATTAATTTTATACTGTTTGTTCTGCTGATTTCCCCTTTCATGGGCTTCATACTCCCCTCAAATATTTAGTGGCTAGTCCCCTGTGTCTGGAGAGCTTCTTGTATATTTTTATGGTGGGGTGGGGGGAAATGACTCCCTTGGGGGGTTGCTTAATCCCTAGTTATCCAAATTATATATTGTTAGACATTTTTAATTATATACCTTTGTAAGATACTTATAATCCTCATTATAGCTAGGTCTCACAATTCATGTGGAAGACTACATATGGCTCACTGGAACTTCCTTGGAGCATTTGGTACAGCAGACTGTGGAAATGGCAGACACAGAAATGCTCTGTGACCTGGGACAAGTGGAAAACTATCTGTAGTTTTGTGCGTCAAATGCTGGTAATGCAATGCACAAAGTTTTTTGGGAGCATACACTAACTGTAGGAAAAATTCTGCAAAACAAGACAGTATTATAAACAACATATTTAGCTGAGCTCTTTGTCAGCATCGTGATCGTCCAGGATTCTGAGACTTCTGTAAACAGTGCTTGCTTGTCTGGCATAGTCTCAAATATGATTTAGTTTTTGCTGGATGTCGTGAGACCCAAAAAGGACACAATGAGATTTTTATTGTTCATGTCCATTTTATTTGGATCTTAGGAGTAATAGCACATGTTGTTTAAATTGATAGACTTTCACATTTACTTGAGCTGGTCACCTTTTTAATCATTTGTTTGACTTAAGCTCAGAGGCTGGACAGTGCTATCATTATCTCTTCTGTTTTATTTTTGGCAATGAGACTGGGATGTCAGCTTGCCTAAATGATAGCCAAGTTTGGCTGTCTGGATTATTTCTTTAATAAGTTAATGACAAAAACAAGAGCTACTGCCTGTAGGATGTAGGTGTCTAGATTCAGCCATTTAATTCATAGCCCTGGTCTGCACTACGAGTTTAGGTTGAATTTAGCAGTGTTAGATCACTTTAACCCTGCACCTGTCCACACGACACAGCCATTTTTGTTGACTTAAAGGGCTCCTAAAATCGATTTCTATACTCCTCCCCGATGAGGGGATTAGTGCTGAAATTGACATCGCTAGGTCGAATTTGGGGTAGTATAGATGCAATTTGATGATATTGACCTCTGGGAGCTATCCCAGAGTGCTCCACTGTGACCGCTCTGGACAGCACTCTCAACTCAGATGCATTGGCCAGGTAGACAGGAAAAGCCCTGGGAACTTTTGAATTTCATTTCCTGTTTGGCCAGCATGGCGAGCTGATCAGCACAGGTAACCATGGAGTCCCAGAATCACAAAAGAGCTCCATCGTGGACTGAACAGGAAATACTGAATCTGATTGCTATATGGGGGAAAGAATGTGTGCAGCAGACAAGCGCACAGCAGGCAAGCGGAGAATCCCTTCTCCCTGGCAGCCCAGAAGTGTTCATCGCCCTGGAGCCAATACCCTCCCAAAGCAGGCTCCCTGACCATGAAGCCAGAGAAGGCACCTCTATTATATTTACAAAAGTACACTCACCAAAGGGTTTAAAAGCAAGCATGTTTGATGTTTAATTTGCCCTGAAGACTTGGGGTGCATTTGCGGCCAGTATAGCTACTGGAAAAGTCTGTTAACATGTCTGGGGATAGAGTGGAAATCCTCCAGGGACATCTCCATGAAGCTTTCCTGGAGGTACTCTAAAAGCCTTTGCCTGCAGTGGGTGGAGGCCCGTTCATGCTAAGCTGTTCACATTTGGCTGAGGGATCTTCCCTGATACTAGCCAGGTAGTGGTGGGGGAGTTGGGGGAGATTCACATGTGCTATGTAATGTGAATTGCTTGATTGAGTGCGAAATAGTCTTCTTCCCTTTGTTCTCTAAAATGTATCTTTTTAAATACTACTCTCCCTTCTTTTTCCTCCCGCAGCTGCAAATGTTTCTACGCTCCCCCTATCATCTCCGTCCCAGAGGCTAATGAGCCTACTGTGGGAGTAAACCGACATGCTCAGGCATCTGGTGGAGCTGCAGGAAAGGCAGCAGGAGCCAGACTGCTGCTGTAGCCCCTGTATAACCACCTGCCCTCCTCCCCAAATTCCATATCCTGCTCACCCAGATGCCCAAGAAGGCATGAGGTGGAGGAAGAGGCGGCGGCTACGGGCACCCTGCCACTTCACCCCCAAAGGATTGCCCAAGCAACAGAAGACTGACATTCAATAAGGTTTTTTTTTTTTTTTTTTTTTGAACTGTAGTATGGCATTGTCCTTCCCTCCTCCCCTCATACACATCACTTAGTGCTTCCCTCCCCACCCACCCCTTCTGAGCTACCTTGCGAGTTTTCCCCGTTTGTGTGATTGAATAAATAAAGAGTGCATGATTTTGAAACAGTAACGACTTCATTGCCTCTGAAAACGGTCATCGAAGGGGGGGAGTCAGTTGGCTTACAGGGAAGTAGAGTCAACCAAGGGGGCGGGTTTTCATCAAGGAGAAACAAACAGAACTGTCACACCATAATCGGCTGCCAGGTGATTTGCGTCAATCTCCCACCCCGCCATAAATGTCTCCCCCTTACTCTCACAGGTAATGTGGAGCACACAGCAAGCACCAATAACAATGGTAATATTGGTTTCTCTGTGGTTTAACCTAGTCAGTAAACTGCACCAGCAAGCTTTTAAACGTCCAAATGCACATTCTACCACCATTCTGCACTCGCTCAGCCTATGGTTGAACTGCTCCTTACTACTGTCTAGGGTGCCTGTGTATGGCTTTATGAGCCATGGCATTAAGGGGTAGGCTGGGTCCTGAAGGATAACTATAGGCACTTCAAGATCCCCAATGGTAATTCAGCTGTGAGGGCTGCTCTCATCTTGGTATTCTTGTGCTTCAGGGTGAGGGAAAGCAAGTCACAAAGTTCCATGAAAGTGCCCTCTTACGCATGTGAAAATTTCACAGCCACTGGGAATCATTCCAGACTTGCAACACTATGCAGTCCCACCAGTCTGTGCTTGTTTCCTAGGCCCAGAATCAGCGTTCTATGGCATGAACCTGCCTCATTATCACCATGATGTCCAAATCGCTTCCTAAAAATAGTCTTCTATAAATTCGACCTAATTTGTAGTGTAGACATACCCTTAGCCTACATTTTTGGAAGCTCTATTATATCAGTACGGATAGAGGATTATGTTCTCACCAATGTAGAAACATTCACATACTTGGGCAGCACTATCAGCCAGGATGGTGGAACAAGCCAGGACATCCAGAACAAAATCCATAAAGCCTGGAACACCTTCAGGAGCTTAAATAGAGTCTGAAAATCATCAACATACAAAACCAAACTCAAGATTTATCAGAGCTGCGTACTTTCAACATTACTTTATAGTGCAGAATGCTGGAGAATGAGAAAGTATGACATGTCCAAACTATCTTCATTCCATTCAACCTGCCTCAGAAAAGATCTTTTGGCCCAGAACAATCTCAAACCAAGATCTATTGACCCAGTGCAGCCAGGAGATATGAGCTGCATCATTTCCAGGAGGTGTTGGAGATGGATTGGCCATGTGCTTTGGTTGGAAACTGATTCCATCGCCAGAGTAGCAATAAAAGGGATACCTGAAGGCAAGTGAAAACGAGGCCACCCAAAAACAACATAGCGAAGAGCCGTTGAAGCTGAGCTGTAAAACCTGGGGCACAGCTGAAGAACCCTTGAAAGACTTGCCAGAAACAGACAGGAGTGGAGGAGCTTTGTCGCTGCCCTAAACACCAGAGGCATAATGGGATGCTGCTGTTGATGATTATATGGCCTATTTCTATGGTTAGAACTTTTTAAGATGAAAGTCCTAGACTGAACATGCTGTCACATTTTAATAGACATCTGTTCTGGTTAAATACATTGTTTACCATCTGAGGATTACTGTCTGATGTCCTTGTTTGTTTTGGTTTGCCTCATTGTAGACAACTGTAATGGCTTCTTTGTTACTACCCATACAAACAAAATTAATTGACTTAAGATGGTAAAAAGTACTGTACTTGGATTCTGCCTGGTACAAGCATGATTGAGCATATAATAGAATTCTGTTTCTGGCTAAGTTACACTACTAGCTTGTCATATGCCATATTAACTTTTAGGGCTTCTCTTGACCTACAAATTCTTCCAAAATGTTTGGTCCAAATTGTCTATGCTTTGGTTATTCCTTATACCACAAACTACATGCGGAAGTCAGCTGCTATTAGAATGGGCTGAACTGGGCCCACCTGCAACAGTTCAGTGACCCGGTACTTTTCTCTGAATGATATCGTGTTGTGAATCAGAATTACAGCTTTCTTTTTAAAATTATAGGGCCTGCTCGTAATATGCTGTAAATTGGCATATTGCCATTGCCTTCAATGAAGCCTTGCTGATTTACACCAGCTGAGGATTTGTCCCACTGTCTTTTTTTTTTTTTTTGTATCGCTGTGAGAATAGCATTCAAAATATGAGGTGAATGTAAACCAAGGCAGTCATGTCTCATTCTGCAGTGTCTTCTACTCTGTCTTTGAGAGGTAAGAACTGCTTATGTTTGTTCCTATGTAGTATTAACTATGAATCTTAATGAAAATTTAAATATGTGCATTATTACCTGTTTTACTGTTGATCAAACTATGCAAGAAAGAGGAACAATCATATTATAAAGATCAACAAAATCTACTGACCCGTGAATTGATCTTGGGAGAGAAACATTTAAGACTGCTTATTTCTTCTTCGAGTGATTGCTCCTGTATATTCCACAGTAGGTGTGGTGCTCGCCACATGCACCGGTGCCAGAAGTTTTTCCCTTAGCAGTACCTGTACTGGGGAGCACCATGGTGACTGCTGGAGTGGTGCCTGTATATCGTGCTGTAAGGGGAGCTGTGGGCTCCCCCCACCCTTAGTTCCTTCTTGCTGCCAGTGAAGGTGGTTGGAAGTTTGTGCTCCAGCTCTGCTGCTGCCCTTCTTCTCAACCTTACTGGCACCGTTGATAGATTGTCCTTTGGTTGTTCGAGTGGGCTCGGGGCATGCCCCAGGCTTCAAGTCGTGTGACTCCTGTCACTGTTCCATGCCCAGGAGTGACCCTCACGCTGAGTGTCTTCGCTGCCTGGGTGAGACTCACATTAGCAACTTTTGCAAGATCTGTAGGTCATTCAAGCCAAGGACCAAGAAGGAGAGAGACTTTAGACTTAGAGCTGTCCTGATGGAGTCGGTGCTGACCCCGACGCTGGTAGGCAGATCGGACTCGGCGCCGGCCACTGCGTCGTTTGGTACATAGCGAGGCCCCTTCGATCAGTCGGTGACGCTCTCCCTCCAAAAAGCAAGGGAAGGGCCTGGCCTTGCAACGATGCCGCAATAAGGATAAGAGGGAGGCTGGTTCTGTGCTGGGCAGCCCTAGATCCCTCCCTTCGTGGCCCCCCACCCCCCCCGGGGCTCGAAAGTTCTGACTTGTGTGGAGCAGAGCAGCCCGGTACCATCAGCCCAGGCATCCTCACCGGTACGGATGCCATCGGAGGCGGTGCAGGCTGCAAAGGACATGTCTTTGCCTGTCCTGAGATCACAAATGGGCACGGGCCCTAGGCTGCGAGGCAAGCCCCTGTTGGGTGCCCACCAGACCTCTCCGAACAGCCACAGTTCCTGCTCTGAGGACTGCTCCCCGCACCGTTCTGACATCTCCCAGCCACCCTCGACGCCAGCTAGACCATCCGGGCTGCCGTCGGGATGGGAGTCGTGGGGACTCTCTCTGCCACCTGCCAGCGAGTGTAGGCACTGAGAGCGCTCTCCTGCTAGATGTAGCTACCGGAGCCGTTCTCGACGGTGCCAGTCCCAGTGGAGGCCTGCTCGGTCTCCAGAGCGTTCCAGGCTCCATCGGCCTCGTCTGGCTGCCCTCGGGACAAGTCTGCAGGTTACGAGTCAGCAGACCCGCACCAGGACTCTGACCTCAGTTTCAATGCCCCGGCACTGACCGAGATGCCCAGCTCCGGGCGGGCCCCTCTCTGGTACTGGATGACACCATAGTGGTGCCTCTGCCACCGGTCCCGCAGGAGGACTTAAGGGCACACCAGGACCCGCTAAAGCAGGTAGCATCCAACCTCCAGCTGCAGGCTGAGGAGATAGAGGGTCCTCTGATACCCTTTTTAACGTCCTATCTCTCTTGGCACCGGGCTGCTTGGCCCTGCCTCCACACTAGGGTATTGCCAATATCTCTACCTCCCTATGTTGAACTCCCATCTCTCTGGCCCCAGTCTCAGAAAAGGCCGAGAGGAAATACTTTGTGCCAGTGAAGGACCATGAATACCTCTATTCTCACCCAGCACCCAACTTGCTCATAGTGGAATTGGTAAACCACAGAGCACCAGGGCCAGCCCGCTCCCACCCCCAAAGAACAAAGACGCCAGGAGACTGGACTCCTTTGGCAGAAAATGTTATTAATCGGCTAGTTTCCAGCTTTGGGTAGCCAACCACCAGGCCTTACTGAGCAGGTACGACTTCAACCTCCACTTCCTACCTAAATTTGAGCCCCTCCTCTCAGACTGGGATAGGGGAGACTTCAAGGCTCTCGTGGAAGAGGGATCGGCGGCGGCTAAGCAGCGTCCGATGTGCTGAGACGGCGGCTTGTTCGATGGTTTCCGCAATCGCCATGCACAGGGCGTCAGGGCTCTTGTTGTCCAGGCTGTCAACGGAGGCCTAGTCTCTGATGCAGGACCTCCCATTTGATAGCAAGGCGCTCTTTGCAGACCAGACGGACGTCAGGCTGCATGAGATGAAAGATTCCTGCACCACCTTGCAGACCTTGGGCCTCTACGTCTCCCCGGCTAAAGACAAGGCCAAATCGCTCCCAGCGGCTCAACCTGAGAGGAGCAGATATGAGCCCCCATACAAAAGACCCAGAGACCAGAAGCGGCAGTCTCGGCGGCAGTCCTGCTCTGCCCCACAGCCTGGACCATCTAAGGGCAAGAGGAAGGGAAAGAGGCAGGTTTGACTGTTTGCAGAGGGGCACTGGGCCTGTTGCCAGGGAGGCCCCCCATTAATAAAGTTCGTGTTCTGCAACCGATTGTCTGTCTGCCTTCCTCAGGGCATGGTCCTGTATAACTTCAGACCAGTGGGTCCTCAGAACCATTTCCAAGGGCTACGTGTTGCAGTTCACCTCACCCCCGCCAAATCACCTGCTCTCCAGGATGGCTCTGGAGGACCCGAAACATGTCTGCCTCCTGGGTCAGGAGGTGGATCAGCTGCTTCACCTGGGGGCAGTGGAAAGGGTACGGGTTCAGTTCCAGGGCAAAGGATTCTTCTCTCATTACTTTCTGATCCCAAAAGCGAAAGGGGGTCTCAGGCCTATCCTGGACCTGCGCAGCCTGAACAGGTTCCTAACCCGTTCCAAGTTCCGCATGGTGTTCCTGGCCTCTATTATTCCCTCCCTGGAGCAAGGGGACTGGTACGTGGCCCTGGACCTTCAGGACGCGTACTTTCACGTCCATATCTTTGAAGGGCACAGACGCTTCCTCCGATTCATGGTAGGGATGGACTGCTACCAATTTCCCGTTCTCCCCTTTGGCCTCTCCACGGCTCCCAGAATCTTCAGGAAATGTATGTCTGTGGTGGTGGCCTACCTAAGGTGGGAGGGGTACAGATCTTCCCTTACCTGGATGACTGGCTCCTCAAGGGGGAGTCTCGTTTCAAGGTGGAGGCCCACATGGAGCTGCTCCTCTCAACACGCCTGGTCGTGAATGAGACCAAATCAATATTCCTTCCCGTTCAGCGCATAGAGTTCATTGGGGCCCTGCTAGACTCCTCCAGGGCCACAGCCTCTCTTCCCCTAGAGCAGTTCGAGACCTGCCTCGGTCACAATCTTCCCAGAGCAAGGGCGTGTCTCTGGATTCTGGGATACATGGTGGCGTGCACTTATGTGGGCCGCCATGCCAGACTCTGCATGAGGCACCTCCAGATATGGCTGGCCTCCCAATTCTCCCAAGCTCAGGACGGCATGTACAAGGTTACTCCTGGTTCTGCTCCAGGGGAAGGGTCGGGGAAGGCATGATCCCCAACACGTTCTTCCTGAGCTGGTCGGGCCAGCTCCTCTATGCCTTTCCCTGTTCCCCCTCATTGCCAAGGTCCTTCAGAAGGTGAAAGCTGACAACGTGGAAGTCATTCTCATAGCCCCGATGTGGGCCTGCCAACTCTGGTACGGGCTCCTCCTGCACCTCTTAGCGGCCCCTCCGAGGACTCTACTGCTCTGCCTGGACTTCATCTCCCAGGATGGAAGGTGCCTCTTCCATCCCAATCTGGCCGCACTCCGCCTGACAGCGTGGATGCTCCATGGCTGAATGAGGAGGAGAATAGGTGTTTGGAGCAGGTAAGGCGAGACCTCCTTCCCCTTTGTCGGAGTTGTCCAGCAAAAAGGAACTGAGGGTGAGGGGAACCTGTGGCTCCCCTTATAGCACGATATACAGGCGCCACTCCAGCGGTCGCCACAGTGCTCCCCCAGTATGGGCACTGCTAAGGGAAAAACTTCCGGGACTGGTGCACGTGGCGAGCATGCACACCTACTGTGGAGTAGACAGGAGCAACACATCTCGAAGAATGCCAGTTATGGAACAGGTAACTGTCCTTTCACTAGTGACAACACACGCTACACTGTGCCTCAGTCATTTAGCAATCCTCTCTGAAGCTCCTTGTGTAGTGATGTAAAGCATGCTACTGTCCAGTAAGTATTTTATGGGAAGCAACATAGTCTAAGAGATGGGGCACTGGATTGGCAGTCTGGAGGCCTGTATTTGTATTTTGGTTTAATCACTGACCTGCTCTGTGTTCTTAGTGAGGTGAAGTGACTTGCCTATCTATAAAATGAAGATAACCATTCAAAGCTTTTGTTTTCTGAATAAGTGAGAAATATTAATATATATATATAATTAAAACTTAAGGTTCACTTATTTATCCTTTGCTTCCAATCATTAGATTGACTGCAGTCAATGTTAAACTTTTGGACTCTTTCCTGGAAGGATCTTGAGCCACCCTTTATTTAGTTAGGTGATTTATAAATTGAAACTATATAAAAACGAAAAGAGCATCATGTAGAGAGAGACTGACATTAATTACTTCACCAATGGTTATGCCGCTGAACCTGTGAGACAGCTCCACAGTTGATATGAGAGGACAGGTTTGAGCCATGGGAGACTATTGGACTGCACTACTACTTAGAGGAGACAAAAAAAAATTTTCATTGTTTTGGCTTGTACACTGTGCCTATCAGCATATTTCTAGGTGTATATATTACACCAACACAGTAATAATTAACCTGATAGGTAGCCGTCGTCAAAGAGTGTTCAGTTCTCTGACAAAACAGATATTGTGAAGGCTGAATTTGAAGAGGGGAATAGATGTGCTAAAAATGATGAACCAAAGTTTTAGAATATTACATTCAAAGGTTCAAGCATAACTTATCCACTTCATTCCCAAGTGTATCTGCGCAAATGACTCATTATGAATCTAAATAGTCATATAATTATGAAAATTACTGTGCATGCTTATTTGTAGTTATTGAACACCCAAATTATGAATGTGTAATTCTACAGATTTGATCCAGGACCTTCTCTGCCTTTGCCGCCTCTTTGGAAACTTGTAGTTAAATTAATCACCAAATAAGATTAATTCCTCATTATCAGTAGTTTTCTTTTTTCTCCAAAATATGGATGTGGTATTCCTCACATTGGGAGCAATCCCGTAGTGCTGGCTCACTATCCTGCTACAGACCAGGTTGTTACCCATCCTGATTTTGTGAGTGAATTTTGAAAGTCCCTGTAAGGCTTTCCAAATGTTTGAATTGTCTTGAAATACCATAGATGCTGTTAGTGTCATCATAGCCTGATGTCATGATACAACATCATGTTACAATGACCTTTGCAACATGACACATCTATATAAAATGGTGACTGAAAGACAACACTAAACAGAAATTGAACAACAGAATCACAATGTTTACTTCAGTTTTTGCTCAACTGGCAGCAAAAGGAAGAAAAAGGCAATTCCGTGAGAACTAGCCATGTTTCAATCCAAAACATCCATATGGTGTTGGTAAACCAGGAGTATGAGTTTTCTCCTCTTGTATGCAGTTTGTTGCTGTCAGAAACCCAGCCCAGCCAACATGCTGTTTCTGCAGCTCTGCAGGGAAAAAACCAAAAAGTTGATATGACTGTGCTAATATCTACTCAGCTGTATCAGTCGGCAGTCTGTCAAAAAGTCTTGGAAGAACACAATCAAAGTTCTGAGTCTACTCAGAGTTGTAAAGGACTTTGCATTGTGTGGAATTTTTCACACTTTAACACTTCTTTGTTATATATGTTAGATGAAAGAGTAAAATTAATTTTCAAGTAACTTTTTGGTTTAATGACCAAATTATTAGAAATTTGAATTCAAGATATTTTAATGTTTTAATAAATATTGTATTTATATTTTCTGGATAAAATAAATTTCAGTGCCACGGGGGAAAAGATGCTTCTGTTCTCTCTTCGTGGTTCAGTAGCCTACATTTCAAATTAGAAAACCAGGCTGAGAGAGATACCTATAGGATGAGCAACTGATTTGTTCTAATCCTGTGTTCCTGAATTATTTCCAAAATCACCATATTTTTACGACTTTGGCTCCTAAATCTAAATTGTAATGCCTGTGAACAACAGCTTTTATATAGAAAATATTTGTAGACTATAAATCTTAAACAGTTTGGCTTCTGGGAGTCTGTTTGCTGCAGCTGCACTGTATTCTCCCTCCATTTACCTATACACAGGGTAGGGAGGAAATAGAACAGGTTTCTACCTGGTTGACTTGGCAGGGTGTGAGCATTCTTTGTTTTATTTCATCTAGGTAGTCACCCTATGTATGCTTGCAATTAAATAACAGCATGTGCCCTTTTCAGCTTGCACAATGAGAATTCCTCCAATCCTTACTCACATTTGCTATCCCACTCCAGTGGGATTATGCACATTTATGCGCATGAGTAAGGGCTCTATCAAGATCAGGTCTCTATTTAGCAGGATACAGAATATATCTAGACAATTGTAAGCTTTTTGTTACATATGGCTTGCCCCAGCACTCACTGATCTTTACAGAAATGCTGATACCAGTTTAAAAGGGTAGCTTTTTGGTTGTTTTTCTACTCTTATTTAAAATGGATTTTTCTCATGTGGTAGCTTTTTCTCTAGTCTCACTGCTGAAAATCTCCCAACACATACACATACTCAGATTCTCTTTTATCTATTTCCCCTCTGGTATTACCTTATAGTAATAGTCTTGCATTAGTGCCAAGTAAAAGAATCAAAGAATCAAGAATCAAAACATTGTAGTCTCACACTACCTCAAACATCCTAATTAGTTTGAAATAACGTGTATTTTTAATAAAGTAATTTCTGGTCATGTTGTTTTATAACTCCTTGGTTCACAAACAAAGCAAAACCAAAAACCATCCCCCAGCCTCCTACATAGTATTGGTCTGTAGGATTCAGCTGCCAACAAAATTATGCTTGGCAATGGACTACAGGTCAGATATTCAGAGGTGTTTAAGTGCCTAGAGATTTTCAAAAACGCCTAGATGCCTAACTCTCATTGATTTAAAAAAAATTAATTTTCCTTTTGTCGTATTCCAAAATGACTGAAGTGCTTGACAAACATCCAAAATATTTACCTTCAGACAAAAATCAAGCTTAGAAAATTTTCAACCCTAAAGCTTAGTTCTGGAAAGTTATGAGCAAATGAAAACTGAGAGCTATGAAAAAAATGTGTGAGAAATCTGAACTACAGTGAGTTACAACAATGCCTTCAAATATTACAAGAATGTAGAGTCGTGCTTTGCTCCGAAATAACTGGCAGTTTTCTTAATGCTTTTCACTTAAGCAAATATTTGTATGTCTTGAATTGGAAAAAGTAGTAGCCTCAAGTTATGGGGGTTAATCTCTTAAAGCCAATCAATAAAGGAATCTATAACTCCAGTCCCTAGGTGGTACTTGCGAGTTGTCTCTGTTCAGTACTAGCTCATGTGACATAGTCTTAATCTCTAAGGAGTATCTTTGTGGTACCCTTAAGGTATAGCCTTTTATGATTGAGTTTTGAAGGTGCTCAAATAATCAAATTGCAGAAATGTCTAAGCCTGCAACCATCCAACAGGTGTCATGACAGCTCTATACCCTTGTATTTTGGATTTAAAACTGCTAAATGAAATCCTAGCTTAAAACATTTGGAAAAGCATCTTTCTATTAATGTACCCTCTTCAGAGAACTATTTAGTCATTTCCAGACTGATTAGAAGTATTATCATGAAAATAGCATTATAGTAGGTAATCTTTTCTAATAGAAAAAATATCTAAAGAAGGTCTGGAAAATGGTGGTTTTTCTGATGTAACCATAAGATAATTAAGCTGCTTTTTCCTCCTTTTTGTCCTTTCTGAACATATTTAGTTTCTTCTTGGAAACTTATTTTCATCCCTAGCTCATAGACTAGAGGAGATTGTTCACTAAATATCTCTTGAGGAAGCCTTTCCTTGATTCAAAGGAGTCAACATAGTCTGTAAATCACTCCAAGCTTATAAGCACTTTTGAAAAGTCCAAGACAGTTTTCCTGTTTCCTCTAACTCTTTGTTCTTGATAGAAATATTGGTACTGTTTGTAATATCTCTATGACTGTCAGTGTAATGAACAACTTCTGATAGTCACATTCCACAGTGAAAGACCCAAATGGATGTTGTTCATTAGTTTATAACTTCCTATCTAGATTAGGTCATTCAGGAGAAATTTAGTTCTTTTCTTGAAACCAGAGCCTAAACTAGAGGTTAGAAGTTGACTTTCCACGTGGTGCAGTTACTAATGGCTTTTTGATTTCTCCCACCCACCCACACCATCTTAAATCATTTTAACTAAAAGATTTTCCTCTTACATCTGTATTGTGAAATTTTTTTTACTTACATAGTTCTTTTCTCAAATAATCACCCTACTTTTTCTGTACAGTCCAAATATAGGACTTTTTACTGTCCAGTGGAATGAAGGTGAGACTGCTGGATACATCACTCTTTTTAGCTCTCCTTTCCAATAACTGGACATTAGAACAGATTTACAGCTTCAAAGAAGACTTTCTACTTTTCCTGCCACAACAGTTAGTGCTATGTTATAGCTTCAGCACAGATTAGGAAGTGGGGTGGAGGTATAAAAGAATAGATTGAAAGGGTTGGTGAAATGCCAGTTATTCCAAGTGGACAGATCTGCTCTCTTGTGGTTTCACCTTCCTAAAAACCATTTGGAATAGGCTATTGATTGGAACAATGCGGTTAAGTAAGCACCATTTTTTTTCATGCACAGTTATCTTGAACAGATATAGCCACTGGATGACAATATATCACACTTGGATGCTGTTGATAAATTTACCAATAAAATCCAATAGAAAATTCTGTTCTTCGGGTGCTTGTTCATGTCAGTTCCAATCAGGGGTAGGGGTCTGTGTGTGTGTATGTGTGTGTGTGCGCGCGCGCACAGCAGCTGGAAGATTTTTCCCAAAACAGCATCTGTTGGGTCGGTTTGGGCGCCCCCTGGTGTCATGCATTCATGGCACTCAATATAGAGCCCTGCTGAACCTCTCCCCCAGTTCCTTCTTACCACCAGTGACGGTTAGCTGGAACATCCCATAGCTCTTGCTTTATCAAGGGCCTTATCTGTGTTAGTTGTTTATAGTTCTTCTGTAGTTAGTAGTAGTTTATTGTTTAGAGTGTGTTGGGGTTCCCCCCCCGACTCCCCGGAGCCGTGGTATGCTGTGGTCCCTGGGATTCAAAAAGTGTGAGGTCTGCGCCAAGCGCATGTCAAAAAGTGACCCACACACCGCATGTTTAAGCTGCCTGGGTGAGGATCACAAAAAGGACCTTTGCAGAATCTGCTGCAGGTTTCACCCCAGAACTTTGAAAGAGAGGAAGCAGTAGCTCAAAGTTCTGCTCACCGACAGCAGCAGCGGCGTCGACAGCAATGCCCACAGTACCACCTATAGCCCTGGCATAGGTGTCTTCTGTCCCGGCACTGAGGGGCATGGCACTGTCCGGGTTGTCAACAGCCCGGGATCCTCACAATTCGCAGTACCCCTTGGGTGCTGACGGAAGGGAACAACCACCCTTTTCAGGCGCTTTCTTCCTCTTCCTCGCCAGATGAGGCGCTGGCGAGCACCGCCATAGTCTCAGCCCTGGAGGACAACAGGGTGTTGCAGCAGCTGCTGTGGCGAGTTTCTGAGGGCTTGGTTATTCAGGTAGAGAAGATAGTGGAGGATGTGGCTCCCATAGTGGATAGCCTCGCCCCCTCCAGACCTGCACGCACTGCTCTGCCTCTTATCAAGACCGTATTAGACATGACTAAAACTTTATGGCAGACTCCATCTTTGTTGCTCCCCACAGCTAAGCACAATGAAAGGTGCTATTTTGTGCCATCTCCGGGTATGAGCATCTATACTCGCACCCGCCGCCTGATTCCCTTGTCATGGACACTGCCAATCAGTGTGAGTGGCAAAGCTACCAGGGACCCTCCCCTAAGAACAGGGAGGCAAAAAGACTCTGTCTTTTTGGGAGGAAGGTCTATTCTACAGGCGAGTTGCAGCTTTGCATTTCGAATCAGCAGGCCGCTGTCGGCCTTGGTCAAGGAGGCGTAAGCTCATCTTCCAAGCTTCCCTGCAGGCTGTGCTGGACGGAACTGATGCGGCCATGAGGGTGGTGGCTATGAGAAGTGGCTCCTGGTCTCCCTTACGAGGTCCAACATCTTTGAGGATGTGACTCTGTTTTCCAAAAAGATGGATAAAAGGCTTCACAGCCTGAAGGACTCAAGAGCCACCCTCAAGTCCTTGGGCCTTCACATCCCCGCCACGCAGTGGAAACACTTCAGGCTGCAACTTTTGCTGCAGTTCTACCAACAACAGAATGATTCCAGGAGGAGGAATAGGAACTGCAGGAAAAGGCTGCACCCATCCTCAAGTAAGGGCTCTGGCCAATCCAAGCACCTTTGTGCCCAAAACAGGCCTTTTGAAGGTGCGATCGAGAACAGTATACCAGCACAAGGACTGGATCCATGCCACCGTACCTTTTTGTCCCGACTATTCTCTTTCTACCCTGCATGGTCCCACATCACATTGGACCGTTGGGTGCTCCGCACAGTAGAGAGATGATATTTCATCCAATTCTGTGCCCTTCCACCCTCCCTTCCCCATCCCTCTTCAGGAACCCCTCTCACAAGCAGCTCCTTGTACAGGAGGTGCACTTGCTCCTATTGATACGGGCAGTGGAAGAGTTTCCTCAGGAGCAGAAGGGCAAGGGTGTTTCCAAATCCCAAAAGCCAAAGGCTGGCTCAGGCCCATCCTAGACCTGCGGGAGTTCAACAAGTTCATGAAGAAACTCAAGTTCTGCATGGTCTCTTTGGCCTCCATCATCCCTTCCTTGGATCTAGGGGACTGGTATGCTGCCCTCGATTTGAAGGACGTGTATTTTCATATTGCAATCATTCCATCCCACAGAAGGTACCTCAGGTTTGTGGAGAACAACAACCACTATCAGTTCAGTCCTTCCGTTCGGCATGTCAGCAGCACCTCAAGTGTTCACCAAGTGCATGGGAGTTGTGGCTGCTTTTCTGCGCAGGCAGCAGGTGCAGGTGTTCCCGTACCTTGACGACATGCTCATCAAGGGCCACTCCAGAGCTCAAATGGAGGCACAAGTTGACTTCATAAGAATGATGTTCGACAAACTGGGCCTTCTCCTGAATGTGGGGAAATCTACGCTGCCCCAGTTCAGTGGATAGAATTTATTGGAGTGGTGCTGGACTCTAAACAGGCCAGGGCATATCTCCTGGAAGCATGACATCATTTGATGTCTCAGGCAGTCCCCCATCGCCACAGTACGGTATTGCCTGAAACTTCTAGGACACATAGCCACTTGTATCTATGTGATGTAGCATGCCAGACTCAGACTTCTACCTCTTCAGTTGTGGCTAGCGTTGGTGTATCAGCCAGTTCAGGACACCTTGAACAGGATTGTGACCCAGCCTTGCCAGGTCCTCAACTCTCTCTGGTGGTGGCTTGACCCTCACATAGTATGCACAGGGGTCCCCTTCACCAACCCTCAGCTGTCTCTCTCACTAGTGACAGATGCATCAGCACTGGGCTGGGGAGCATATCTGGGAGATCTCAGGACTCAAGGCAACAGGTCTTGGGCAGAGTTCACTCTCCACATCAATGTCGGGAGCTGAGAGCGGTGCTCCTGACATACCAGAGTTTCCAAACCCACGTATCAGGGAAATGTATGTCAGTAATGACAGACAACACCACAGCAATGTTCTATATCAAAAAACAGGAAGGTGCACGCTCCACTCTCCTGTGCCAGGAAGCCCTCATGTTTTGGGACTTCTGCATTCAATGCACCTGCAAGCATCGTACCTCCCTGGGGTACAGAATGAGTTGGCAAACTCTCTCATCTGGTCATTCCACAGCAACTAGCGGTCCTTATGCCTGGACCTTGTGAACTCAATCTTCCAACAATGGGGCTTTCCCTAGATAGACCTGTTCGCCCCACGACGCAGCAGGAAATGTCAGCAGTTTTTGCTCCTTCCTGAATCACAGTCCAGGCTCCATCGTGGACGTGTTCCTCCTCCCATGGGGAGGCCATTTCCTATACATGTTTCCACCTATTCCACTCATTCACAAGGTACTGCTCAAAATACAAAGGGAACAAGCCTCAGTGATATTGATAGCTCCAGCCTGACCTTACCAGCACTGGTACACATCACTCCTGGAAATGTCCATGGACGCCCCAGCTAGCTTGCCATTCTTCCTGGACTTATTGACCGAGGATTGTGGTCATCTTCAGCACCTGGACCTTGAGTCGCTACACCTCACGGCATGGAAGCTCATGAACCCGATTGAGCTTTTCTGTTTGGACCTGGTCAGACAAGTCCATCTTGGCAGTAGAAAGCCCTCCACCAGGGTTACTTACCTCGTCAAGTGGAAGAGATTCTCAATCTGGTTGACGCAACATGGTTCATCACCTGCCCTCGCCTCTATATATTGGACGATCTTCTCCTCAAGTAGCAGGAGCTGTCCATGTCATCAGTAAGGGTCTACTTGGCTGCTACCTCGGCCTTCTATCCAGCAAATCGGTCTTTGCCAATCCTATGGTCAGCTGTTTTCTTCAAAGTTTTAATAGGCTATACCCACACATCTGACAGCCAGTCCCAGCCTGGGACCTCAGTCTGTTTTTTTTCCAGAGTGACGGGACCACCCTTTGAACCACTGGCAATGTGCTTTCTGCTCTCTCTCTCTCTCTCTCCCTCTCTCTCGTACAAGGTGGTTGTACTGGTACTGATAACCTCAGCCAGGAGGGTATCCGAGTTCAAGGCCCTAACATCAGAGCCTCTTTACACTGTGTTTATATAAGGACAAGGGTTAGCTCAAACCACATCCAGCTTTCCTCCCAAAGGTTTTTTCCCATTTTCACATCAACCAAGACATCTTCCTCCCTGTATTCTATCCTAAGCAGCACTCAGGTGGCAGGGAGCAGAGGCTTCACTCACTGGATGTCTGCAGAGCACTGGCCTTCCGCACTGAGAGAACAAAACCGTTCCAAAAGTCTATTCAGCTGTTTGTGGCCATGGCAGACAAGATGAAGAGTCTTCCAGTGTCCTTTCAACGAATTTCATTGTGGATCACGTCTTGCATCCGGGAGTGCTACCACCTGTCAGGGGTACCTGTCCCTCTACTCATGGTGTGCTCCACCAGGGTTCAGGCTTCTCCAGCTGCATTTCTGGCGCAGGTTTCCACTGAGGAAATATGCAGAGTGGCGACATGGTCCTCCATACGTTCACTGAACATTATGCGATTGCCCAGCAGGCCAGAGACACTGCGGCCTTCAGCAGAGCAGTGCTCCAATCAGTGGACAACTCTGACTCCACTTCCAGAACTTAGGCTTGGGAGTCACCTGATTTGGAATTGACATGAACAAACACTTGAAGAAAAAAGGGTTAATCACCTTCTTGTAACTGTTGTTCTTCAGGATATGTTGTTCATGTCCATTTCAATACCCATTCTCTTACCCCTCTGTCAGAATAGCTGGCAAGAAGGAACTGAGGGGGTGGCGGATTGGCAGGTCTCTCTATTGAATGCCATGAAGGCATGACTCCAGGGGATGCCCAGGCTGACCCAACGGATGCTGCAATGGGAAAAATCTTCTGACTGCCCTGCATCTGTATGTGCGCACCTGATTTGAATGAACAAGATCAACACATCTCGAAGAACAAAAGTTATGAGAAAGTGAGTAACCATTTTTTCTAGTTTAGTATGTTTCTCGAATTGTCTTAAAAGTCCAGAGTCCATAAAGAATGTGTAACAGTTCTCTCCCTATACTGACCCCATCAAAAGACTGTTTGCAAGTCAGAAAGCTCCATTTACATTCTAGATGTTCAAAAATACAGCCACATGCAAAAATAAGAACTCCTATATAGTTGAAAGCTGCTTCAGACAGTCCCAGTTAAAAGTTCAGTTATCTATTGAAGTTCTATATTTGCAGCATGAAATATAAGGGCAGCAGCAAAATAGATTTAAGTACTCAGTGCTTTCAGATGATGCTCAGATGTCCCAACATAAATCGGCCATCATCAGTATTCATCAGACTTCTATATCCATTTCATAATCTAATGGAATTGTCTTTCACCGCTACCACAGTGTGATGTATAACTTTAGCTGTTCTAAATGTTCCTCTATTTTTAGACTATAAGTTAGCAAGAAACTTACTGTAGTGAGTAACTTTAACAATTAAAGATCTCTCTTCTTTACCCACTCGGATGGTAACCATTTCACTGACATGTTACATATTTGCAACAGCACAGTTCACAGTTATGCAATAGGCTGAATAAGAGATCAGTCTGGCCTGATGCTCTCCTATATACCTAATTGGTACTAATATTTCCTAACACAAGCACAACCTATTGAATATTATCCTTTACATAGTGTTGTAGCCATGTTTATCCCAGGATTTTAGAGAGACAATGTAGTGAGGTAATATCTTTTATTGGGCTCACTTTCTTTACATAGTCCATTCAAACTGTGAAACCTTCACTATGATTAGCACTGCAGAATATCTTGGAGGAACTGTTAAATGAACATCAGTTGATTTTATGTACAACTTGAATTATTTACGAAGTATTTTATATAAGCTCTGAATGTGAGGAAATCATGGCAGTCAGAAAATACAGCATAATAATACCAAAAGAAAGACTTGGGATGTGCTCCTGCCTAATGCATCCCAACATTTTTCATCTCTGAAGGAAAGAGTGAAAGATGCATTCCCATCTGTTTATAACCAACCATACTTAAGTCTGCCATAATGAGACATAAATATCTCTACTTTATTCACAGATCTCTATATT
Source organism: Gopherus evgoodei (assembly GCF_007399415.2). NCBI lineage: Eukaryota > Metazoa > Chordata > Testudines > Testudinidae > Gopherus > Gopherus evgoodei. Next base: position 50,085,425 of record NC_044323.1, read on the forward strand.
TTCCATAATAGTTCTTGTCCATTTGTATTATAGATGAATAAAGGGTAATTTAAAATGTATCCTCCAGTAAAATAGGCCATATTATTTTCCATATGGTATGGATAAAACAAAAAACAATAATGGCACTGCGAAGTATAATTTCAGTATAGCAATCCAGCTGGATATAGCTTGTGACTAAAACAACGTAAACCAAGAGGTAAAACATGTGCTCTATAAATCAGTTCTCTGATGCCATTTCCTTAACCTCTTGTCATTGTCAGTCACTTTTTAGCCTAAATCTGTCTGTATCCATCAGTGAGAGAAACAAACTTATGGCCTTCAAAGCAGATCTTAGTTGAGCAGTATAAACAGAGGTCCCAGGCTCTGGAACCTAACATGCTGGTCACTGCCATGACTACTCAATCCTTTCATATGTTGTAAACTTACACTAAAATCAAAACTGCTGGAAGATCTAATACAAGGGTATACCCGTAAGGCAGCACTGCTAAGAGAAGATGGAGTAACTGTTTACATTTGGTCAGTGTGCTATGGACTATTAACTAGATCTTACAAATTGGTATTTGTATTGTAGCTCTGGCCCTTTTGATTCCTCGCAGGTTTAAAGAAAGTGGTATTAGTACGTGAGATCCATAAATATAAGACAATTTCCATATAAGGCTTATTATACTTATGTGGAAATGTGACTTCATTAGGTTACGGTAAACATCTGTATAATTTAAATGATTTTTTATTAATGTTTTTAATGATAAATTTTTTTAAAAGTCTCTGTCTTAAGTTTTGCAGAACTCTCCCACTTCTCTAGTATTTGTCTCCTCATATCCTAAATTACTAGATTTAGGGATTAAAAAAAAAATCTGAAATTTGGTTGGGCTGAAAGTAAGTATGGGCAGGAGAGTGACGTTTTAGTCATGTCATATGATTCGAGTTGGTCAGAAAATATTGTGAATATTTTTCTGTTTTTCATTTGTTATTTTTAAACAGAAATTTTCAGAACAGCTCTAGTTATGTTGCAGAATGATGTCATGTACTTGATATGATGATGCATCATAACTATATCAATCTGTGCTGCAAAGAACACTTTCAGATGGCGGAAATGCATTTGAGTTTGGGATATCCTACTTCAGAAAAATAAATGCCCTTTCACTTTTATTCCCTCCTCCCTATTCCACTCATCCCATTTGTTTCCTCTGTTACAGGGGGCACTGCGGCTGCTCCTGTTCTTCCAGCTTTGGGAACAATAATTTATTTACCTTTTGGGCCAAAGCACAAGGCAGGAATAAATAAGGGACAATATCCAACAATTAAAAAGGGAGGTGGGGTGTGAGAGAAGAATAAATGGATAACTTTTCATAAGTGATTTCATATTTTATTTTGATTTGACTTGTGTGTATTTTTTATGACCCATGAATGGGTCTCCAATCATTTTTAGGCACTGTGTTCAGTGCATTCTTACATCTTTGACTTTTGTGTGAATACTGAAATCAGTGCTAGTTTTCCCGGCAGCCAAGAGAAGGTGCGTGCAGCTTTTTAAATATTCTTTTGTTAAGTGGAGTGGACCAGAAAGAGAGACATTTCTATTCTCAGTGCATGGCAAAAGGTAGATAATTCATTGCTGTTTTGGGGGGAGGTTTGTGTCTATCTGCCACGGAAAATCCATGCCTCTGCTAGTCTTTAGTGGGAAGTGCAAGCCCTCGGGAATATTTTCTCCCTATGTCTAGGTTATCTTCTAAAGGAGATCTAGGCTTGGAAGAAACTTCGGTTTTGGGATATGTCTACACTGCAATTAAAAACCAGTGGCTAACTCGTGCCATCTGACTAGGGCTCGCGGGACTCAGGTTGCTGAGCTGTTTAATTTCAGTGTAGACATCTAGGCTTGGGCTGGAGCTCAGGCTCTAGGACTCTGTGAGGTGGGAGGGTGAAGCCCAAGCTGGAATGTCTACATAGAAATTAAGAAGCTCCGCAGCATGAGCCCTGCAAGCCCAAATAGGCTGGCCTGGGCCAGCTGCAGGTGTCTAATTGCAGTGTAGACATACCCTGTGTGAAGCTTGTGTGTAGGAGGTTGCACCAGATGGATGCTCAAGCTCCCTCACAGTTGTTGCATGTACAACTGTGTAAATAGTCTTATAGCATTTCAGGCCAAAATTTCTGCACGTCAGTGAGAGAATGCAGGTTCCTAAATTGTTACTTCAGTCTTCCTGCAGTGGAGACAGTTGGCTTTACTTATTTTATTTTTAATTAGCTTTTCTATATGTAGTTTTAATCACTGTAGAATCTGAGCAGTTTACATATGTTAATGAAATTAACCTCACAACATTCCTTTGGGGTAGGGAAATACGATCTCCATTTTATAGTTTGTAATGAGGCACAGAGGCTCTGATTTTTTTAGTGGTACTGAGCATCTCCAGATGAAATCAATGGAAGACGTAGGTGCTCTCTGCCTCAGAAAATAAGACCCAGAGAGATTAAGTAACTTGTTCATGGTCAGACAGGAAGTCTGGGAGAATCAGGAATTGAACCTAAGCCCCCTGTTGCAGGTTAGTTGACTGGCTGAAAACCAATGAAGCACTGAATAAATCTTTTAAGTTTGGTCACTATTTAGCAGATAGCACCCTCTTAAACCAGGGCCATTCTAGAACCGGAACCTGCTAACATACCACCAGCATGATTTTGCATGTCAACAGATTTCTACTATAAAATCTTACAACCCATTTGGGATATATGGTAAACCTAAATTAAGTCCAAGATGCCTTTTTTTACCAATACCATAACAGTAAATTAGGAAAAAATTGCAAACTTAAGCTGCAAACCCATAATTTGATCCATGCAGGCAGAATATTATGCTTATATGAAGTCTCACTGAACTCATAGATGTTCCACAAGGGTCAGTCTGTGTATTTCTGATGGCAGGATCAAAGTCTTAGCTGTTAATCATTAAGGATCTGATTCCTTATGCAAAGAAAAATATATTCCACAGTTGAGCTAACATGGCATGTTTTTTTGGTATAGATGTAGACATGTATTCCACTTAGTTGTGTGCACATCCAGCGCGCCAAAGCCAAAGACTTTTGCCTAGCAGTAACTGTAGCGGGGTGGTGCTTATGCCTCGTGACTGTGGCCCCTCCTCTGGCTGTATGAGGTGGCACTGCCCAAATCCTCCTCAATTCCTTCTCACAGTTTGTGACTAGAGTTGGAGCTCTATGCGGTTGTAATCTCACAACCTCACATTTAGTCTTAGCCTAGTTTGTGTATAGAGTTAGTGTTTATTAGTTGGTAGATATTGTTCCCTGGGGATGCCCTCACTGGGCTTTAAACGTTGACCTTAGTGTGGAGGGGCAATTCCCAACAGCGACCCCCACACGCAGTGCCTGTTTTGTCTCGATGCGGCCCACTTAAAGAGCATTGTTTGATTTGTAAATCATTCAAAAAGAGGACCCAGGTGGCCTGGGACCTTTGCCTCAATCAACACCTATTTGAAGCGGCCATGTGGCCTAACACGGTACTGAGACCTTCTTCGGGTCGAAGATTGGCCCCCAGCTCAGAGAGCACTTCCACCTCTTGTTCTGTTCTAATTTCCTTAAGATTGTAAATTCAGGGATTTACTATTCTTATTACTCTCAAGTGAAGTAGTCTCATATTCCTAAAACCACAATGGCAGGATACACTAATTCTAAGAAGAAATAAACATTGTGAGTGGGTTTTACACTACAAAATGTATTTAAAACAAATCAATGTATATGAATGTCAACAAAGAAAGAGAAAATATTCTTTAAATTTGGTTGTTGCATGCCTGTACTACATCTGGCAGACACATTGGTATTGCTCTGGTTTTATCCCCGAGGGCACAGTTTTCACTACTGACGTGGCAGTCTTATTCTCCACACCCAATATCTGCCATTTTCAGTTTGAATGTAGGACATGCAGTAATTAGTGTATATCTGCACATGATGCAAGGTCTGATTCAGAAAAAGATACTTTTTATGCCATATTAGATGACATTGTATCTAACATGACATGCATCTGACGAAGTGGGTATTCACCCATGAAAGCTCATGCTCCAAAATGTCTGTTAGTCTGTAAGGTGCCACAGGATTCTTTGCTGCTTTTACAGATCCAGACTAACACAGCTACCCCTCTGATAATTGTATCTAGTATGTCGCCCTGACTTCATATTGTCATCTTAGGAGATACGAATGTGAGAACTGACAATGATAGGCCTGGATTTCAATTGTTACTGGGACCACACAGCTTCCTGGAAGAGAAATCAGATAACGATGCACATTTCTTAGAATTTGCTTCCCTACACTAACTATTTTTAATGGCTAACTGGTTTCATCACAAGAATTGCCATATATACATTTTAATATCCATCAGGCAGCAATTCAACCTTGGATCACATTCTAGTTTGGAAACTTAACTAAATGCATCTGGGATGTATGTGTATTTAGGGGTGCTGATCTTGCTGTGGAATCTGTTCATTGACTCATAGATTTTAAGGCCAGAAGGGAACATCATGATCATCTAGTCTGATCTCCTCCCATCGCAGGTCACAAGACTTCAGTGAAGTCCTCAAATCTTGATTTAAAGACTTCAAGTTACAGAGAATCCACCACTTACTCTAGTTCAGACTAGCAAGTGACCGGTGACCTATGCTCTGGAGGAAGGTGGAAAAAAAAATCAGGGTCTCTGCCAATCTGACCTGAGGGGAAAATCCTTCCTGACCCCAAATATGGTGATCAGTTAGACCCTGAGCATATGTTTGAAACCCACCAGCTAGACGCCTGGGAAAGAGAATTTTCTGTGCTAACTCAGAGTCATAGAAGTGTAGGACTGGAAGGGGCCTGCATTTTAAGGCAGGACTACGAAAAATTAGACCAATCTTGACCAGGTCTTTGTCTAAACTTTATCTTAAAAACCTTCAGTGATGGAGATTTCAAAGCCTCCCTAGGCAATTTGTTCCAGTGCTTAACTACCCTGACAGGAAGTTTTTCCTAATATCCAACCTAAACCTCCGTTGCTGCAATTTAAGCCCATTGCTGCTTGTCCTGTCTTCAGAGGTTAAGGAGAACAATTTTTCATCCTCGTTGTAACAACCTTTTATGTACTTGAAAACTGCTATAATGTGCTCCCTCAGTCTTCTCTTCTCTAGACTAAACAAACCCAATTTTTTTCACTCTTCCTCACAGGTCATGTTTTCTAGACTTTTTGTTGCTCTCCTTTGGACTTTCTCCAGTTTGTCCACATCTTTCCTGAAATATGCCCAGAATTGGACACACTACTCCCAGCTGAGGCCTTGTCGGTATGGAGTAGTGGAAGAATTACTTTTCGTGTTTTACTTACAACGCTCCTGCTAATACAGGCGTGGGCCAACTTTTTGGCCTGAAGCCCGCATCGGGTTTCATAAATTGTATGGAGGGCTGGTTGGAGAGGTGGTTGTGGCCTGGCCCCCACCTCCTATCTGCTACCCCATGGACTCCTGCCCTATCCACCCACCCCCCCCGTTCCCTGATGGCTCCTCTGGAACCCCTGCCCCATCCACACTCCCCCACTCCTTGTCCCCTGACAGTCCCTGGACCCTCGCTGCCCCATCCAACCCCTCTCATTCCTGATGGGGGCCCCCCGGGACCCTTTCCCCATCCAGCCACCCCTTCTCCCTGTCCCTGAGTGCCCCCTGCTTGCCCCATCCAACCCCTCCTCCTTCCTGACTGCCCCCCTGGAACTCCTGTCCCCATTCAGTCCTCTGTTCCTACTACCACCCTGATCCCTATCCACACCCCCACCCCCAACCACCACCCTGCATTCCTCTGCCCTCCATCAACCCCTCTCCACTCCCTGCCCCCTTACCATGCTGCCTGGAGCACCAGTGCCTGGCGGCACTACAGCCAGACCATGCCGCCACCACCACACAGCACAGAGCACCGGGTCAGGCCGGGCTCTGCAGCTGCGCTGCCCCAGGAACTCACTGCCTCGCCACCCAGAGCATTGTGCCGGCAGCAAAGAGAGCAAGCTGAGGCTGCGGGGGAAAGGGGAGAGTGGGGGAGGGTCCCAGGGCTAGCTTCCTGGGCCAGGAGCTCAGAGGCCGGGCAGTACGGTCCCGTGGGCCAGATGTGGCCCGTGGGTCATAGTTTGCCCACTTCTGTGCTAATATATCCTCCCCATCTAGTGTCCCGTCTCTGGCCGTTGAAGATATTTGCTAATAGCAGTCATATATGAGCCACATGCCATTATGGGCAACCTTATCATACCATACCTTTCATAAACTTATCAAGCTCAGTCTTGAAATAAGTTAAGTTTTTTGCTCCCTCTGCTCACCTTGGAAGGCTGTTCCAGGACTTCAGTCCTCTAATGGTTAGAAATCTTCATCTGATTTCAAGCCTAAACTTGTTGTTGGCCAGTTTATAGCCATTTATTCTTGTGCCATCATTTGTCTGTATCTCAAATGACTCCTGTCTCTCCCTGGTGTTATGCCTTTTATGTATTTGTAGAGTACAATCATATCTCCCCATAGCTTCGTTTTGTTAGGCTAAACAAACTGGGCACCTTAAGTCTCCTTTCGTAAGGCAGATTCTCCATTCCTCTGATCATCTGAGTTGCCCTTCTCTGCCCTTGTTCCGGGTTGAATTAATCTTTCTTAAACATAGGAGATCAGAATTGCACGCATTATTCCAGATGAGGTCTCACCAGTGCCGTGTACATTTGTAATAGTACTACTTCTTCAAGGAGTGTCCCTTTAGGTGTTCAGGTGCCCCTGTGCTTATAATCGGAGATTTGTAGTAGCAGTGGCCGGTGGGGTCACGCACACACTGCCCCATCTTGCACTGCCTGAAGCAATTACATAGTGCTATGTAGCCAGGCCCCTTTTCTCTATCACCTTTGGCTCGAGTCAGAGCACTTAGATTAGATACAGAGGTGCTGCTATTTAGCATAGTTCTTACAGTTAATAGTGTTTATTTAGATTATAGCCTCTTTCCCAGTTTATTTTACTTTCTTTTTAAAAAATTGTCTGAGTTAATATTCAGTTGTTAGTGACTCCTTCAATTAGAGTTGTTCTTTCTTGAGGGAGAAAACCCCTCTTTAAGGGCACATACCCAGTTCCCCAGATTTCAAACACTGCCATATGTGTAGATTATTGAGTCCTGTCTTGGACGCGCATTCGCAGTGTGTTTGCTGCCTGGGGAAAATGCACATACCTCGGATGTGCTCACACAGCCATAAGCTGAAAGCCCACACCAGAAAGGCTAGAGAATTGCAACTCCTTATGTTGGAGAAGTCTCCGCGCCTGTTGTCCAAACCTGAAACCCAGACTACTCCTAGACAGCTGTCTCCTCTAACAGCCAGGTTGTCTCAAGCAAAAGAACACAGTGCCAAGAAGGTGACCAAAAAGCAGGATTTGTCATCTCCTTCTCAGGAATCTGCCAAGAAAAGGCTTTCCCTGATTCAGCATGCCCATCGGTACCGACCGCACCAGGGCCTACCACCACCAAGATAGCAGGACCATCTGGTGCCATTAGTACCACAAGAGTGAAAGATCCTAAGCAGGCTAGTTAAGACAAGGGCAGCAAAGGGACATCGAAACCCTCTGCCTTGGCACCATCAGCGCCGATGAAATACCCGGCACTGAACAACTCGGCATCCCTATGGACTATGGTGATGTCATCTGCTGGTAAAATCCAAATGATGCGGTGCATGGCTCCATTATCCACGCAGCAGCCCCCGGTACTGACAGCATCTTCAGTGGAATCGAGTCTCCCAGTACGGCAACAATTCCTGTGCAAGAAAGATCTACTGATCTCCAGGATGTCGGAAACTCCTCTTCTCTGTGCCAATATCACTCCAGCTCGATTGGCACTGAGCCACATCACCATACCACACAGCTCTGCTCCTCCCTTCTTGAGTGATGAAGAGGATGATGACAAAGGGGAAATCTATTCTTCCCACCACTCTTCCTCCCCTACCCCCCTTGCTTCTGCCAGACCAGGCACATCGCAGCAAGGGAAGCATTACAAGGGATATGAAGCTCAAGATGTGATACGGGCATCTATGGATACCTGCAATTCCTATACCACAGGGGTTCTCAAACTGGGGGTCGAGACCCCTCAAGGAGTCACGTGGTTATTACATGGGGGTCTCAAGCTGTCAGCCTCCACCCCAAACCATGCTTTGCCTCCAACATTTATAATGGTGTTAAATATATAAACAAGTGTTTTTAATTTATAAGGCGGATTACATCCAGAGACTTGCTATATAAAAGAGGTCACGAGTACAATAGTTTGATAACCACTGCTATACCACCACATTGGCCTTACTGGAGCCAATGCGCTGCATACCCCCCACACCATCACAAGCCTTCTAGTCCACATAAGGTGAGGCCATGATATTCCCTTTCATCTTCAGTACAGGGACCCTCTGAACCTTCACATGAGGCTCTTGAGGAATCTGAGGAGCTGTCAGGCCAGGAAGATGCCCCCACAGCCAATTTTTATTCTTCATCCCTGGATGAGTGTTGTACCCCCACCTCCCACCATGGGGGATGATTTTAAACAATTTCAAGAGCTCTTTAAAAGAATAGTGGACTCATTGGACATATCTTTAGAAGTGGCTGAATCCCAGCATAAGCTATTAGACATCTTACATACCTCAACCTTCTCCAAAATTGCCTTACCAATTAATAATGCCCTTATGGAACTGGCAAAAACTATCTGGCAGACTCTGGCAACAACCCCACTTACCTGTAAAAGGTCAGATAAAAAATGCTATGTGCTCTCCAGGGGATGGAATTCCTCTTTTTGCACTCTGCAGCAAATTCCTGGGTGGTGGAGGTAGTGAACAAACTGTATGATAGAGACTAGAAGAGGTTAGACCTCTTCGGTAGTAAGGCCTACTTTCAGCAACCTTATATTTTAGGATTGCCAGCTATGGGGCACTACTAGCCAATTACAACCACATAGACTATTCAAAACTCGTAGAATTTATTGAATTCCTTCCAAAGGAAAAGAGAGAACAATTTAGAACCATGATTTCAGAAGGCAATCTTATTACCCGGACAGTGTTGCAAGAGGCACTGGATTCCGTAGACATCGTGGCTCAATCAATAGCCACAGCTGTAGTCAAGCAATGAGCATCCTAGCTACACCTGTCTGGGTTTCCCAGAAAGGTACAAATGACAGTAGAAGACTTCTGTTTGAGGGTACAAAATTATTCACTGGCAAAACTGATGAGTCTGTTCATATGCTGAAGAACTCCAGAGCGACACTGAAGTCCTTGGGCAGCTACACGCCTATGAACAAGAAGAAACAGGGCAAATACTACACAGCACAAAGAGTTCAATGAATGCCTTACTCACAACCACAAAGGCAATATGAACTACATAGACAGAAACTGACAAGATGATGATAGCCCCGACATCGCAACAACCTACTCCAAGACAGCAATTTTTAGGTCTTGGTTGAGGGTTTGAGATCCCCATAACTTCAGGCGCTGGAAACATCTGCTACCTCTTGCCCATTTGGAGACCATCTAACCCCATTTTACCCAGTCAGGCAGACCACCACATCAGACAGATGGGTTTTAGAGATAATTGAGAGAGACTATTCCATGCACCCTACGCTCCATGCCTCCCTTCCTGTCCCTCTTCAGGGACCCCTTTCATGAGCATCTACTGCAACAGGAAGTAAACTATTTTATCCAACTGGGAGCAGTAGAAACAGTATCAACACAACACGGGGAGGAGGAATTTTACTCACACTATTTTCTAACTTAGGGGAAAAATGGGAGGATGGAGGCCCATTCTCAATTTAAGAAAACTCAACAGATTCGAGAAGACCCAATGTTTCCAAATGGCCACATTAGCAACCATAATTCCAGCGCTGGAAAGGGGACTGGTTCTCGCCCCTTGTCCACCAGAACACATATGTCCATATAACAATACATCCCTCACACAGAAGGTTCCTCAGGTGTGTCCTTGGAGCAGAACATTTTCAGTACAAAGTACTGCTTTTTGGACTATCTACTGCCCCACGGTATTTTTGAACGTCCTTGCAGTGGTAGTGGCTCATCTCTGCAGACAAGGAATCATAATTTTCCCCTATCTCAACAACTGCTTACTCATAGAATCAACTCAACAAGAGGCACTAGAAGCTACACTGGCAATGGTTCACGGCCTTACTCAGTCTGATCTCCACAATGTTAGACAGCTCCCAGACATTGGCCAGAACTTTCCTACAATTGTTGGGCCACATGTCAGCAACAGCGTTCATCATCAAACATGCAAGACTACGCATGCGATGCCTGCAAGCCTGGCTCTGCACTGTCTACATGTCACACAGACACTTTTTTTTGGCATTTGTTTATTCTGTAAGACTCACTACAGTGGTGGTTATGACCAAACAATGTTTGCACAGGGGTCCCCTTAGTACAGAATCCAATTATGATAACTACGGATGCTTCCCTACTAGATTGGGGAACATACTTAAACACCCATACTGTCCAGAGCCGTTGGTCCGGGTTGGAATCTCTCCTTCATATAAATCTACTGGAGCAACGGGCAGTTTGCAATGCATGCTCCCATTTTCTGCCAATGATCAAGAAAAAACCATAAAGATCCTCAGAGACAATGTCGCCTCCATGTTCTATATAAGCCAACAAGGGGTGAGGGCACACTCACACTCCCTATGCACAGAGACCATGCTACTTCGGACCTGGTGCATCAGTCACAGCATCGACATCTCAGCCGCATATTTACTAGGATGCCAGAACACCACTGCAGATGCATTAAACAGAAAATTTTCCCAGGACCACAAGTGGGAAATGGGAACCAAGGAATATATTCAAACAATGGAGGTTTCCAATCATAGACCTCTTTGCATTGGCACAAAATGCCAAATGTCCCAATTTCTATTCCAGAGTAGGATTAGGTCCATGATCGCTGGGCGATGCCTTTCTCGTCAGATGGGATGCACCTTTGCACTATGTCTTCCCGCGACCCTTCTATCACAAATGATATACAAAATCAGAATGGACAATTCCAAAGTCATTCCTAATAATCCTCACGTGGCCCTAGAAACCATGGTTTCCTTACCTTCTAAAGATGTCTACGTGTCCACCGTGCACTCTCCCTCTTCTGCCTCATCTCCTCTCACAAAGATGCGGATCAAGTTCACCATCCCAAACTCACTAGACTGCATCTCAAAGCATGGCTTCTCCATGGCTCCGAGAAGCTGAAATGACCTGCTTAGAGGAAGTAGAAGAGTTCTATTAATTAGTTGTAGACCAACTACATGACAAACATACTTACAAAAATGGAGGCGATTCACTCATGCTGCCAAAATAAAAAAATTACAGCCATCTCATCTCCCCTACCCAGAGTACTGGACTATATATTAGAACTCAAGAAATTGGGCCTCTCCACAAGATCCATTAGAGTACGCCTTACAGCCCTCACAGCATTCCATCATAAGGTGGGTAAGTTATCCATTTTCGCTCACCCAATCACTAAACGTTTTCTTAAGGGCCTTCATAACATATACCAAGAAATACGACCCCCTACATCAGCTGGGACCTTAATCTAGTGCAGCTTTATCAGACCACTATTTGAACCATTAGTGACATGCTCATTACTCCACATTTCAATGAAAGTAGGCTTTCTTGTCACCATCACATCTGCCTGATGGGTAGGGGAGCTGGGTGCCCTCATGGTACATCCACCCTGTATGCCATTTTTCAAAAATAGTTACCTTGAGACCACATCCCAAGTTCGTACCGAAGATTCCATCATCATTCCACCTGAACCAACTCACCCATCTCTCATCATTCTTCCCCAAACCCCATGAGAATAAATGAGAAACAGTACTTCTGAATGTCCAAAGGGCATTAGCCTTCTGTATTGAGAGAACAAAGGCCTTTCGAAAGTCACCAAAGTTGTTCATCTCTATCACAGAACGCTGAAAAGGTGAAGCCATCTCTAAACAGAGACTGTCAAAATGGATCTCCAAATGCATCCACTTCTGCTACCACCACCAACAGCCGCAACTACCGTGAGGTTACGTGCCCATTCCACCAAAGCCCTACCTGCCTCATTAGCATTCCTCAACAATGTCCCCATTATGGACATCTGCAAAGCAGCAACCTGGGTGTCAGCCCACACATTCGCACAGCATTATGGATTGGAACAACATTAGTCCCCAGATGCTATATTTGAATTTACCATCCTATCATCAGCCACAAATAACAATTTCAAAGATCCTTCCTTCCACTGAGGGACACTGCTATACAGTCACCTAAAGTGGAGCACCCACAAGGACACTCCTCAAAGAAGGAGAAGAAGAAGAAGGAGCGAGGGTTTCTCACCTGGTGCAGTTACTAAGGTTCTTCAAAATGGTTGTCCAGGTAGGTGCTCACAACCCTCCCTCCTCCCCCCACTTTGGAGTTTCTGCTGGGAGCTTTGTGGTAGAAATGGTGCTATGTAGTCACCTCAGGCAGTGCGAGATGGGGGCAGCACATGCGCGACCTAACTTGGCACCACTACTACAAATCTCTGATTACAAGCATAGGGGCTCATGAAAACCGAAAGTGGAGCGGGGACAACAATCTCAAAGAACCTCAGTTACTGCACCAGGTGAGTAACCCTCTCTTAATTTCTTTACTGGAAACATCTCCCCTAATGCATCCTAGGATTGCTTTAGCCTTTTTCACAGACACATCACACTACCAGCTCATAGTCATCATGTGGTTCATCTGTACAGCTCTGTCTTTCTCTTCCTCGTTTGCTTCCAACTGGTAAATCCCCAGTTTACAGCAAAAATTCTTGTTGATAATCCTTAAATGCATAACCTTTGCATTTTGCATTATTAAATTCCATCCCATTTATATTACTCCACATTTCAAGGTTGTCTACATTTTCTTGTTTGATATTCTGGTCCTCCTCCTTATTGGCAATACCTTCAAACTTTGTATCATCCACACATTTTATTAGCACATTCCCACTTTTTTTGTGTGATGATCATTAATAAAAATGTTAACTAAGATTGGTCCCAATACTGATCCTTGTACTCCACTTGTAACCTGCCTCTACCTTGACAGTTCGCCTTTCCGTATGACCTTTTGAAATCTTCCTTTTAACTAGTTCCTTACCCACCTTTCAATTCATGCGTTAATTCCCACCTTCTCCAATTCAACTAATAACTTCTTATATAGAACTGTATCAAATGCTTTGCTGAAATCTAGGTAGAATAGATCTACTGCATTTCCCTTTTCAATAAAATTTGCTATCTTCTTAAAGACTGGATTGGTCTGGCATGAGATACATTTTTTTAATGTACATTTTTTTTTGTATTTTATCCCAATTACCATTTACTCTAGTCTTTAATCTCTTTCAAAATTTGTTCTAAGATCTTGCATATAATTGAGGTCAAACTAACAGGCCTGTAGTTTCCTGGATCACTTTTTTTTTTTTCCCCTTTCTTAAATATTGGTACTATATTTGCAGTTCTCCAGGCATAGGTTACAACCCCTGAGATTTCAGACTCATTAAAAGTCCTTGCTATTTGGCTTTCAATTTCATGCGAAAGTTCCTTTTATATTCTTGGATGGAGATTATCTGGGGCCCACAGGTTGGTCCCTTTTAAGATGTATATGAGCTTGGCTTCCACCTCAGATGTGGTAATTTCTACTTCCGTATCCTTATTCCCATTAACTGCCCTGCCACTGCATCCAAATTCCTTATTATCCTTATTAAAATCTGAGGCAAAGTAGTTGTATAGATATTGGGCCATACCTAGATTATCTTAAATTTCCATCCTACCCTCAGTACTTAGGGATACTACTTCTTTGTTCCTTGTTTTCTTTGTATTTTCATGGATACAGAACCATTTTCTATTGGTTTTACTTTCCTTTGCAAGGTGCAACTCTGCTTGGCTTTTGGGAGTTCTCACTTTATCACTACACTTTCTGATGTCCAATAGGTAGCTTTTCTTATTGATCCATCCCACCTTCCATTCTGTGTTAGCTCTCTGTTTTCTCTTAATAAACTCTGAGGTGATTGTTCATTCAGTTTAGTTTGCAGTGTATTTTTTTTCCCTCCCTTGTTTGGTTGTAGGCTCCAGATAATTTCTGCAACTGCTTAAAATACCATGCCTCCTGCACATCCAGATCCTTGCGTTCTTCAATCCAGTTTGCGTCTCTAACTAATTCCCTTAATTTTTTTAAGTTTGAAATCCAGGCTCCTAGTTGCAGACCTATTCTGTTTATCCTGCCATTTAGTTTAAACTGAAGTTAACTCATGATCATTGAACCAAGATTGTCCTCTACAACCAATGCTTTGTGAGGCCCTCACTACTTACCCAAGACTAAATCAGAAATGACATCACCTCTTGTTGGTCTGTTGTCTACTTGATGAAGAAATCTATTGAATATCAAATCCAGGAATATCTGGACCCCCTACTATTATTAGTAGCGTTTATCCTCAATCTATATCTGGCAAGTTAGTCTCCCATAATCACACAAATCCCTCCCAGTAGTATTTTATTTAATTAAAAATATTAAAGAGTTCTGTATTCATATCCAAATAGAATCCTGGGGTTCTGTAGCAGACCCCAAGCACTATCTCAGTGGAGCCTGCTACCATTCTCCCCCAAAACAGATTCCATTTTATCCATTTCACTACTACTTATTTTTTTGTCTACCTTGTTATTAGTATACAGTGCTGCTCCACCACCACCAGTCCTCTGTCCATAAATGCCTCCCAGTGGTCAAACACCCCAAAGCCCTTCTTATAGCACCATTGCCAGAGCTACCAATTGATCATTATAATCTTGTCTCATCTTTGCTCTCCTCCTCTAGGGACAGGGAGAATCCCATTGAAGATCACCTGAGCCTCCATTTCTTTAGGCATCTTCGTCAGCCTGGTGTAGTCTTCCTTGTTGCATCCCAGCAAGAATCTAACAGTATCATTTGTTCCTGCATGACACATGAAGGATAATCAGTGATTCTTTCCCACTCCCATTAGGATCCTCTTCAGCCTCAAGTCCACATTGCATATCTTCACTCCTGGCAGAAAACACACCCTTCTGTCCTCCGGATCAGGTAACAGGCTTGTCTGTTTTTCTAAATAGGGAGTCCCCAATTATGTAGACCTGCCTCTTCCTCGTGTTCATGCAATTCTCGGGCCTTCCCCCTTCTGTTCTTACTGGCTGCATGTCATCTTGTCTTCTGTTCTCACTCTCAATCTTCTGTGAAGTCATCCTCTATCTTCCTGCAGTTCCAAAGTCTACCTATCTCCATTGTCTCTTCCCTCTTCTTGTAGGACTCGCTACTTTTCTCTTCTTCCTTTCCCTGCCTGCCTCTGTCAAACCTTAGTCCCAGATTTGGACCTTAGCGTCCAAAATATGGGGGTTAGCATGAAAACCTCCAAGCTTAGTTACCAGCTTGGACCTGGTACTTGCTGCCACCACCCAAAAAATTAGAGTGTTTTGGGGCACTCTGGTCCCCCTGAAAAACCTTCCCTGGGGACCCCAAGACCCAAATCCCTTGAGTCTCACAACAAAGGGAAATAATCCTTTTTCCCTTCCCCCCTTCAGGTGCTCCTGGAGAGATACACAGACACAAGCTCTGTGAATCTAAACAGAGGGACTCCCCCCTCCCCGTTTTCCAGTCCTGGAGAACAGAATTACCGAGAGTTAATCTCTCTTTTCCCCCTCACCCAGAGGGTATGCAAAGTCAGGCGAATAAATCTAACACACACAGATCTCCCTCTGACTTCTTCCTCCCACCAATTCCCTGGTGAGTACAGACTCAATTTCCCTGAAGTTTCCCAGTAAAGAAAAACTCCAACAGGTCTCAAAAAGAAAGCTTTATATAAAAAGAAAGAAAAATACATAAAAATGGTCTCTCTGTATTAAGGTGACAAATACAGGGTCAATTGCTTAAAAGAATATTGAATAAACAGCCTTATTCAAAAAGAATACAAATCAAAGCACTCCAGCAACTATAGACATATAGTCAAGTATCAGAGGGTAGCCGTGTTAGTCTGGATCTGTAAAAGCAGCAAAGAATCCTGTGGCACCTTATAGACTAACAGACGTTTTGGAGCATGAGCTTTCGTGGGTGAATACCCACTTCCTCAGATGCATGAGACATGCATCTGAGGAAGTGGGTATTCACCCACGAAAGCTCATGCTCCAAAACGTCTGTTAGTCTATAAGGTGCCACAGGATTCTTTGCTGCTTTTATAGACATGTAAATACCAAAGAAAAGAAATTATATAACTCACTATTTGATCTCTTTGTCCTTACAACTTGGAAACAGAAGATTAGAAAACAGAAATCACTTCTCAAAGCTGAGAGAAAAGCAGGCAGACAGACAAAGACTCAGACACAACTTTTTTCCTCCACACAGAGTTGAAAAAATCCGGTTTCCTGATTGGTCCTTTGGTCAGGTGCTTCAGGTGAAAGAGACATTAACCCTTAGCTATCAGTTTATGACAGCCTCTCTTCTTCATTTAGAACTCAGCAAACTTATTCCTCAGCTCTATTTCTTCTTCACTAGCGGGTCTTTTCCTCTGCCTTGTTCTTGTAGAGACATGCTTCCATGGACCACTTTCTTCATCCAGCAGTCTTACCCTCACAGTTTTCTTATCCAGAATGCATCTGCAAGTCTCGGGTTTTCCCTTCAGTTGCCTCTCTCCTTTCCTCTATCTGCTCAAATCCTCTTATTAATTCATCCATAGTTTCTACCTCAGATTTTCTCTTCTGTTCTAGCAGGTGGCACTTCATTTGGATGAAGCACTTGTCAGGTCAGGTACACTTTCTAGAATAATGTACACCCCACAGCTTCCACAATCCAGTCATCTTCAGTATTTGTTCCATTTTTTGGGTTACTGCCATAGCTTTCCCTCTCTAAACTCCTGACATGAAAAAACACACGTGTACATCCTCCCCCAAACACCCCTGACAAAATCCTCTTTTTACTGGCAGGAAACAGGCCAGTGACATTGACCACAAACATTATTTCCTCTAAACAGTTATGAAAGGATAAAGCACCTGGTCTTGACCATATTGCAGCAGAATTGTTCGAGTGGAGGTCCAAATTTAGTTCACTGTCTTCATAGCGTTGTCTTCAGTTTGAGAAACCAGTTACATTTCAGAAGATTGGAAAAAGGGCTGCATCATCCTTTTTTTAAGGAGCACATAGGTGAATGATGCGGCTGTCTGTCCCAAGGAAGGTGTATATGCTTATACTACGGAACCAAGTAAAATACTGTCTCAACCCAAAAATGAGAGCTAACCAGGTGTGGTTTCTGCACAGGTCACTTATAGAATGTTATTGAAAACCTATCAGAGCAGCTAAAGGAGGAAGGTAACATCGCATTTATGGACTTTAGCGTTGCTTTTTACTCAGTGCATCAGTCAGCACTGTGGATACTGCTACCCACAGTATGGGGTGCCTGAGGTCTTAATGTTCCTAGTGGAGGAAATGTTTCATGGTACATTTAGGTGTCTGCAGGTGTAGCAGTATGGGCCTTCCACTTGCCTCCATCACAGAAACTGTTTCTGATTCTACTGGTAGTGTATCCACCATTTTATTTATTTCAGCTCCCTCCATCGACATGTTTACAATCCTGTGCAACAGTACTATTTACAGTATCACGTGTGCTTTAGGCCCTCTCCTCTGGACCTGAGAAGAGCAGAGGTCTTTTCTTCCCTGAGGCCTCTGTGAGACTGGGCTCAGCTAGCCCTCTTACTCTTCCCCTTGGTACTTCCTTCCTGTGTCTTTTCATCTGTCTTGAGGTGAGTGACTAATTGGCTCATTAGCTCACCAAGCCCACCAGCCTGATTAGCTAATTACCTTTCATTACCCCAGGCAGCTTTCTCTGGGGGAACTAATTGGTGTCAGAGTGATCAGAGTACAGGCTCACCTATTAACTCCCTGTACTTTGCCAAAGAGGTTTAAATCTTTGTATTACAGACTGGTTTTCAGTAGAATTGGGAATATGCCAGTGATGTTTTCTCTGACTTACATTATTTAATGTTCTAATAAACTATCTGATGACAAAGTAGGAGGTGTGATATTAAATATTCATCTTTAGAGGATCTTGAGCATTCAGATGATATTGCCTTACTTGGAGAGACTACTGACCAACTACACCTAATGCTGGAAGAGCTTCAAAAAACTGCAGAACCTATGGGACTTAAGATCAAAGGTGATAAAAACAAAGCTATGTGTGCCTCCTATAAAATAAAAACAAATGACCTGCAAACTCTGCCCGTAGATAGCAATGATATTGAATGGGTGGGTAGGTTTATCTGTCGGGTGTAGCTGGTTGACAGCAAGAGGTTCTATGTCCAAAGCAGTTGCGTCAGATCAGTCTTGTGTCAGTGTTATTTCAGCATCTTCAAAGGCCTTTGTTCAGGTGGCAGCATGTCTGTGTGACAACTAAGATATGAGTGTTCAAAGCAGTAGTGATGACAGTTCTGTTAGATGGAGCGAAATGTGGCTGTTAAAAACAGCAGGAGGAGAGGAAACGAAAGAGTTTTTGGTGTCAGAAGTTGTGACGTATTCTTAACATCAGTTGGTTTGACTTTGTCATCAACAAGGTGATACTTGGATGATCCTGGCAAGTTGTAGTCTTGCATCAGTTAAGAGCAAGATAACTTCAATGGTGGGGTCAAGTCCAACATGCAGAAGAAGATACGCTTTTATAGAAGGTTTATAGAGTCGAGATGGAAAGAAGTAGAGCATGAGGCGAACCCAATTGGAAAATGCAATTTTGAGGGATTTAAGAAATCTAAATCTCATATTTTGATTCTTGCAGAAGGAAGAAAACTTGCAAGGGATTTTTCAAGATGGAGGTCCATTCTGTGCACCACCATCACTCTAGCATAGCCATGTGAATCTGCCACTTCTGATCTTTAAATTTAATTTGGAGTGGATTTCTTTTTTCTTTTGATGCCCTTAATTTTAACTGTTAGCATTACTCACGGGGGGTTGCCTTATGATTTTGTCTCTCTCCCTAGGATGCTACTATCAAGTTGCAGTAAAGCACCGAGACTTTTGTGTCTGTTTTATTAGTTGCCATTTTTAATAACTTTGTTAGTGTAAATCCCAGACATGATGGTATGAGTCCTAAAACAGTGTCTGTCAGTACCTATCAAATAATCGTTCGATATCTTCTGCCTTTCTTTTGGCCTCATGCAGCTCAGATTCTCAAAATTTTAATCCATATAACGAAATAGGGATGAGATAATTCTCAGTATACTTATGTTTTGAAAAGTTTGCTTGATGGGCTTTTCTTGTACTGTACAACATCATGAATCCAAATTGACCAGGAGTCAGTCAGTTAGATCTATCAGAACATGGTGGCTACTCGTTATATAACATTGACGTATTTCTGGGTACTAAATAGTCTCAAGTCTCTATTTTTTTTAATTGTCTAAATAATTGAAAATGAAATAGAAATCAAATTAATTGCTACGTGTCTTAGGCATCTAACATTTCAGGCCTCTCATTTTGACCAACAAACTGATCAGGCCTTCTTTCATATTTAATATATCTAAATTGGGGAGGGCCAAATCAGTGGCAGAACTGGAAATAGAACCCAAATATCTTGACCCAACTAAGCCACAATTCCTCTTATTTGAAGAATGTTTGATGGATCGTATGCCTATTCCCTCTTTGTACACTCTGGTGTTCAGACGTCAACACCAAGTAGAGGTTTTAGTCTTAACTCAAAAAGGTTATTCAGTCCAAATATATGTGAAAGAAATGTTGTTTGAGGTACAATAGAATTTGCTTGGTGGAATATTAAAGACGTGTGTGCTGGTTATTCTCTTCCAATTCCCTTTATGTTGCCACCTGCTGCACCTTTTCTCCCAGCACACACACACACATTTTGTGTTGCATCTCTCCCTTTCTATGACACCACTCTTTCACACTCCTCCTTGCATTGCCTCTTACCTTTATATGGCTAACTTTTTTGCATTTTAATTCAGAGTAATTTAAATTGTGGTTCTAATCTATAGTGACTAAAAACAGTAACATGGGAAGATTCCATTTTTGTTGTGTCTTATTGATTCCATAACAGATTTGCTGAGTTTACAAATGAAATGTTTCTTCAAACTTGCTGAATCTTCATATGGACAATTATGCACAACAGAGAAAGGACCCAGTTTAGCTCTGATTCCAACTTGAGTGTACAAGATTGGTAGATAAAAGGAAAGCATCTTTTTTATTTTTAAAATGAGCACATACGGTATAGAATCAGTGAGACTCACTAAACATGGAATCTCGTAATGTTATGGATTTACATAGTGGTATTGTGATATTTTCTGTCTTATTATCTGTCAATTTCCTAATGGTTTCTAACATTGTGTAAGTTATTTGGACTGCTGCTGCACATTGAGTGGATGTTTTCAGAGAACTATCCACAGTAACTCCATGATCTTTCTTAATATAGACACCAGCATTTTTTTATGCATAGTTGGGATTATGTTTTCCAGTGTGCATTACTTTGCATTTATCAGTATTGAATTTCATCTGCTATTTTGTTGCCCAGTTACCCAGTTTTGTGAGATCTCTTCGTAACTCTTTGAAGTCTGCTTTGGACTTAACTATTTTGAGTAATTTTGTGTTGTGGGCAAACTTTGCGAGCTCAGCCTTTTCCAGGTCATTTATGAATGTGTCAAATAGCACAGGTCCCAATAGAGATCTCTGAGGGACCCAGATGTTTACTTCTGTCCACAGTGAAAGCTGACCTTTTATTCCTACCATTTGTCTCCTATCTTTTAGCCACTTACTGATCCATGAAAGGATCTTCCCCCATAACTGTTTACTTTTCTTACAAGCCTTTGGTGAGGGACCTTGTCAGAGGTTTTCTGAAAGTCCAAGTACACTGTATCAACTGGGTCACTCTCGTCCATATGCTTCTTGACACTGTCAGAGAATTCTAATAGATTGGTGAGGCATTGTTTCCCTTTACAAAAGGCCTGTTGACTCTTCCCCAATATATCATGTTCATCTATGTGTCTGATAATTCTGTTCTTTACTGTAGTTTCAACCAGTTTGCCTGGTACTGAAGTTAGGCTCTCTAGTCTGTAATTGCCAGGGTCACTTTTGGAGCCTTTAAAATAAAAAAAATCATAGGACATTAGACATCCTCCAGGCATCTGGTACAGAGCCTGATTTAAGGGATAGGTTACATACCACAGTTAATAGTTCAGTAATTTCATATTTGAGTTCCTTCAGAACTCCTTCGCAAATACTATCAGGTCCTGGTGACTTATTACTGTTTAATTTAGCAATTTGTTTGAAAACCTCCTCTAATGACACCTTAATCTGGGACAGTTCCTCAGATTTGTCACCTAAAAGGAACAGTTCAGATGTGGGAATCTCACTCACATCCTCTTTAGTGAAGACCAATGCAAAGAATTAATTTAGCTTCTCCACAATGGCCTTGTCTTCCTTGAGTGCTTCTTTTGCATCTTGATCATCAAGTGGCCCCACGGATTGTTTAGCAAGCTTCCTGCTTCTGGTATACTTTAAAAAATGTTGCTGTTAATTTTTGTGTCTTTTGCTAGTTGCTCTTCTAATTCTTTTTTGGCCTGCCTAATTTTACTTGCCAGAGTTTGTTCCTTTCTATTTTCCTCAGTAGTATTTGACTTCCAATTTTTAAAAGGTGACTTTCTGTTTCTAATCACCTCTTTTACTCTGTTGTTTAGCCATGTTGTCATCTTTTTGGTCCTCCTACTTTTTTTTTATTTTTATTTGAGGTATACATATAATTTGAGCTTGCATTATGATTTTTAAAAGTTTCCATGCAGTTTGTAGGCATTTCACTCTTGTGACTGTTCCTTTTAATTTCCATTTAACTAGCTTCCTCATTTTTTAAATGAAATGCTACTGTGGTGGGTTTCTCTGGTTTACCTCCTATTTCCCTCCTCACCCCCAAGGATGTTAAATTTAATTACATTATGGTCGCTATTACTGGGCAGTTCAGCTATATTCAGCTCTTTGACCAGATTCTGTGCGCCATTTAGGACTAAATCAGGAATGATTTCTCCCTTTGTGGGTTTCATGATTAGTTGCTCTAAGAAGCAGTCATTAATGGTGTCTAGAAGTTTTATCTCTGCATTCCATCCTGAGTTGGCCTGTTCCCAGTCAATATCGGGATAGCTTAAATCCCCCATTAGAGCGTCTACAAATTAGAAAACCCAATAATAATCTCCCTGAACATTTCACAGTAACTGTCATTATCCTGATCAGGTGGGCAGTAGTATAGTCCTACTGCTATACACTTATTATTCAAGCATGGAATGTCTATCCATAGAGATTCTGTGGCAGGTACTGTTTGTTTCATGTAAGATTTATATTTGACTCTATTCTTTCTTTAACATGTAGTCCTGCTCCCTCACCAGCATGACCTACTCTATCATTCCTTTATATTTGGTACTCTAGTATTACAGTGTCCCATTGATTATTATCATTCCACCAAGTTTCTGTGATACATATTATATCAATATCCTCATTTAACAGTAGGCAGTCAAGGTTCACCCGTCTTAGTATTTAGACTTCTTGCATTTGTATACAAGCACTTATTACATTTGTCAATATTTAGTTGTGTTTGCCTGTATGTGATGTAGTTAGAAGGGACTCTCGTTCATTTGGTTCTCTTTAGGTCCTGCCCTGTACTTTATCAGCTTCTGTCCTCTCCTCTTTACCAAGCTATATCCCCTTTAATAAATCCTTCCCTAAGAAATGTGTCTGTCCTAACTGTGTGCTCCTCTGCACAATCTGCTTTCTCCCAGTCCTTAGTTTAAAAACTCCTCTACTACCTTTTTAATTTTAATCTGGTTCTGTTTTGGTTTAGGAGGAGCCCCTCCTTCCTCTTCAGGCTCCTCCTTTCCCTAAATATTTCCTAGTTCCTAATAAACCTAAATTCCTCCTCTGAACTCATTTGTCTCATCTATCTGTTGACATTGCAGTTCTGCCTGTGGAACTAGGGTGACCAGATGTCCTGATTTTGTAGGGACAGTCCCAATTTTTGGATCTTTTTCTTATATAAGCTTCTATTACCCCACCCACCCACATCCCAATTTTTCAAACTTGCAGTCTGTTCACCCTATGTGGAACTGGCCCTGCACGTGGAACTAAAAGCATTTGAGAGAATGCTATCATGGAGGTCCTGGACTTTAGTCTCTTACCTAGCAGCCTAAATTTGGTCTTCAGGACCTCTCTCCTATCTTTCTGTAGGTCATTGGCAACTGGCTCTTCCTCAGCCCTACATATAAGTCCATCTAGATGTCTTGAGAGGTCCACAACCTCTGCACCCATTCGGCAATTCACGATGCGGTTCTCCCAGTCATCACAAACCCAACTATCTGTATTTCTAATAATCAAATCCCCCATTACTATTACCTGTCTCTTCCTAATAACAAGGGTCCTGTCCCCTAGAGAAGTATCCTTAGTGTGAGAGGATACCATAACAGCATCTGGAAGGAGGATCCCAACTCTGGGATTGTTTCCCTCTGCTCCAGTTTGACTAACACTATTGCAAAACTCCCCTGTTTGCTGCTCCAGTTCGCTAACTCATGATGGCTAAACATTTTCCATACCTGTATACTGTGTATCTCTTCTTTCCTGTTCAAATGCCATCTATTTTATGCCTTTGATGTTGAAAAAAATATGTTGGCTCACTGATAAAGAAAAGGCCCCATTTATGTGAATTAATTCTGTGTAACCATTTCCTCCTGTAAATTTATTTGATGAAACATAAATTGTTTGATATTCTGAATGCATTTAATTTATATTGTTTTAGTAGGATGATGTGCCACAATATGGCAGTGTTTTCTTTAGGAAAAGTCCAGAGTATATGATTTGAATGCATTGTATTTCAGAAATTGTATAAACTGGATAAACACATTAGAAGTTTAAATAGAAACCAGTGTGACTAATATGGGATATCAAATTCTTCAGATTTGCTGCTGTAAATAATGTGGTCGAAGGATGCATGCATGAAAACATAAGCCATTTTATAACTTCAACTTTGATTGTATAATACAGTTTTGTAATGTATCAGAGGGTAGCCGTGTTAGTCTGGATCTGTAAAAGCAGCAAAGAATCCTGTGGCACCTTATAGACTAACAGACGTTTTGGAGCATGAGCTTTCGTGGGTGAATACCCACTTCCTCAGATGCATGTAATGGAAATATCCAGGGGCAGGTATATATATGTGTGCTAGCAAGCAAGCTAGAGATAACGAGGTCAGTTCAATCAGGGAGGATGAGGCCCTGTTCTAGCAGTTGAGGTGTGAAAACCAAGAGAGGAGAAACTGGTTCTGTAATTGGCAAGCCATTCACAGTCTTTGTTCAGTCCTGAGCTGATGGTGTCAAATTTGCAGATGAACTGAAGCTCAGCAGTTTCTCTTTGAAGTCTGGTCCTGAAGTTTTTTTGCTGCAGGATGGCCACCTTAAGGTCTGCTATAGTGTGGCCAGGGAGGTTGAAGTGCTCTCCTACAGGTTTTTGTATATTGCCATTCCTAATGTCTGATTTGTGTCCATTTATCCTTTTCCGTAGAGACTGTCCAGTTTGGCCGATGTACTCTACGGAAAAGGATAAATGGACACAAATCAGACATTAGGAATGGCAATATACAAAAACCTGTAGGAGAGCACTTCAACCTCCCTGGCCACACTATAGCAGACCTTAAGGTGGCCATCCTGCAGCAAAGAAACTTCAGGACCAGACTTCAAAGAGAAACTGCTGAGCTTCAGTTCATCTGCAAATTTGACACCATCAGCTCAGGATTGAACAAAGACTGTGAATGGCTTGCCAATTACAGAACCAGTTTCTCCTCTCTTGGTTTTCACACCTCAACTGCTAGAACAGGGCCTCATCCTCCCTGATTGAACTGACCTCGTTATCTCTAGCTTGCTTGCTAGCACACATATATATACCTGCCCCTGGATATTTCCATTACATGCATCTGAGGAAGTGGGTATTCACCCACGAAAGCTCATGCTCCAAAACGTCTGTTAGTCTATAAGGTGCCACAGGATTCTTTGCTGCTTTTACAGTTTTGTAATGATATGCATATTGTAACCGGCTTGGTGATTTTAACAAACTGAAAAAGTGCTCTGTTAGAGAGTCCAGTTCTCTTTGTTGTGCTGCTGTAGTTGGCATAAAATCTGGGTGTTGAGGGCATTATCCTAGGTGTTACTGTTGTTTGTCCAGAGTCTGAGAGAGGAATGTATTTAATGTTAAAGGACACTGTCAAGGTTCTGGGGCATAAAAATGTTCCTAGCTTTATAATAGTTATATTTGGAAGATCTTACTTAATCTCTCAAGCATGCATTCTGATGCAACTTCTTAACTGCAGAGGACCATGATTACATGTACTGGGTACCCCAGACAACATAGGGGAAAAAAAAAATTTCTGAAATTGTGAACTGTTCAGAGCTGAGACTTGTTTTCCTTATATGTGTGTACCGTATCTAGTACATAAATGGGAACTACAATAAAACAATATGATAAAGAATGGAGTTGCATTTTAAACCAGATATCTGGATGTATTTGACCGTACTGAAGGGGTTAAAAAGTGCAAATGTGGGGCTGGATTTTCCAGTTGACTAAGTTCACTTTGTGCTGCTTACACAATGTAAAGTGAATTTACCCTTGTTTGAGAAATCCCCTGGGGACTTCCCCCTGTGTAGGCATTATTTTCAACTAGTGTAAAGCCGGCAGTGGTGGCTTTATGATGCATTGCCACCACCACCACCTACACTGGAGCTGGCATAAGGAAAAGACGTGACAGAGGGGGAGAACCAGGATCCATTCCATCTGATTTTCTGCTGGCAGAAGGCGTCATACCAGCAGCACAATGTAAAGAATTCCCCCCTGCACGTTTAAGTGATGCCAGGACCCAGCAGAGTGGAATTGGGGAACAGTGACCAGGTCTCTGTTAGCCCCCCTTTATCCAGAGAATTGATTCCCCCAAGACATTTATTTCTCCACAACAGCAGGGGGTGGGAATTCTTTCAGCAAGTTAGTGTGTTGTCAAGTATCGGAGGGGTAGCCGTGTTAGCCTGGATCTGTAAAAGCAGCAGAGAGTCCTGTGGCACCTTATAGACTAACAGACGTATTGGAGCATGAGCTTTCGTGAGTGAATACCCACTTCGTCGGATGCATGCTGTGTGTTGTGTGACTCTCTCTAAACAAACCAGTGAATGTGAACATCTTAAAATAGTAAAAACACATACTTTTTTTCACTGAGGAGACTGTGTTCCAGTGGTACATGCACTGTTCCCATCTCTGGTGTTGGCTCGCATTGTGACATTGGACAAACACTTTACACATCTCTGAGCCTCAATTTACCCATATATAACTTGAGGCTGTCTCTCCATGGCATTGTTGAAGCCAGGGATCAGATTATCCCAGTAACAGTTCTGATGTCCCAGTATTTTTTCTTTCAGCTCCTATCTTTTACGTGCTGCTTTGCTCCCAGCTATTCAGAGATAATCTTGCAATTCTGTTTTTAAAAGTTAAATAGCATGCATATCTCTGTAATACAGAAATACCTGACAAGGTGGATTTGGTGAATGACAATTGTGAGGATTGGAAGTATGATGAAAATAGGGTTTAAGAGTAAAATACTGCCAATTTTCCTCCTAATCCAACCACTGATTGAAGTAAATTAACTGTCTTTTTTTATTTTTTTAAATCTTGCACTAACATTTCCAGTACTACCAATTTGCACCTTTCACAGGCATTACATTTATTACATGGAAGAAGAGGGGATATGTAACTGTCTTTCTGTGTACCACATGCCTGTATTTTTCATCTTCTTTTAAACTAATTTTGGCACATAATGTTCTAATTTGAATTGTAAATTGAATTCATCCACTTTGTGGGAAAATTAGGATGTAAACAGGTGTTCTTAAGAGTGTAGTCTCCCAAACAAACGTAGGAGTCTAGGGATTTCTGATTATCATCTAGGCCATAGGATCAGGATGGCAAATGAGGGCTCATTTTTCACTAGACAGGTGAGAAAAAATGTTATATGAAGACCCCTTATAACCAAACTCTTACAATACCACCTTTTCCTAACCTCCATTTACTGTGCTCTGACTCAGATCTGTGCTTGCCAGAATGAGCCTGATGTAATGCAAGCAGATACCAGCACCTCTAAAAAAGCCCAAATAGGACAGTTATCAGGAAAGCTAAAGTGACTGTGATGCTTGTGCAGGGTACAGTTTAAAGGTAAACATGCCTTTTTATTTAGAGGTTAGAAATTAAAGGCACAGATACCTGGTCTTTTATTGCTCCTTTTCTAAATTAAACTGAATTGTTAAACTAGTGTGCTTCCTTCTGATAATCAAAGTTCTCAGAAAAGAAAGTGTCTATATAGGCATGATAGTTTTATTTCAGTATGAATTCTTTTATCATGCAGAGCTTAAAAATCCACTTTCCTGTTGGCTCTCGGCAAGTCGGAAGCTTTCCTAGTGAGATGAACTGCTTTATAATCCAAGATTCCTTTTTATAAAAATTTTTTTGCTGGCCTTGATAGTTGCAAAGATAACCATCCAAACTTGAATGGAGTATAAACCAGTGCAAGAATGTCTTACTGAGCTTGGAGATATACAGCTCCATTCTCTCAACTGTTCCTTGCAGCTTTGGAAACCTTCAGCAGAGTTAAAATTGAACATACTTTTTTTTTTTAATTAATTTTCACTGCTGTCACTTAGCTCCTAGAGGCAAAAGTAAAGAAACTGACCAGGATCTTGTCTGTTTCATTCTGTTAATCCTTTTCAAAACTATGAGCAACAGCACAAGCAGGTACTGGAGCAACTTACAAGAATGCAGAACCCAAAAAGGGAGTCTGGGGATGGGATGAAGAATAAAAGAAACACATCCATTGTAGCATCTAGAAAGCAGAGTGGAGAGCTGAGTAGCAAACACACACAAAGCCATATTGCAACAGCCCAGGGACTGGGTGAGGGTGAGTTGGACTAGCAGAAATCCAACCATAAGCATATTCTGTTGACAGGAGGCTCCAGAATGAGATGTGAGAAGAGAGAGAGAGCATATAGGGTCTTCAGCTTTGACCCCTGAGGCTGGTATGAAAGAGGGAGACCACAACCTAAGTTCTAAGGTAGTCCCCTAGAGTGAATCCCAGCAGCTGGGTGGAAGGTTCTCTTTTCACCTGGGCGTTGTCTATGGACAGGGAACACCATCTTTTGTATCTATTCTGGTTACTAAATTTGTTCATCTGGATGTTAGATATCTCGTAAAATTTCCAAACCCAAGGTGAGTGTTTATATATGTTCCGTGATTGTGGATTTTGTGCAGTAGATCCTAAGTTTTAAATGTCTAGCCTTTATCATTGCATTTGGAAGGCTTTCTTTACAAACCAAATGTAAGTGATGGAGTACGTCCTTCCTTATTCTGGAACAGTAGTTCTGAGAGGTCAGCATTTCCTTATTAATCTTAGCAGTGTGATGACTCTGAAACCTAATGAATTGTAAATGTTAATGTTAACTCTTTCACTGCTGATCATTTTAGTAGACAGTTATTAGTGTTTGTTTATCCATCATTACTAGATGAGAGGCATCTATTTGCTATGAGATTGCTTCAAGACATCTCCAGTCCTGCCCACAAGGGGAAAATGCCACCCTTCCCCATCCCCTTGCCAAAAGACTCAACTGCCTCTTATAATTTCCCTGAAACCAAAAGCCCAAACTATCCCCTGCCAAGCAGCCACAACCCTTAGCTTCTCTACAAGACTATAGTTACGTGCAGATGACACACAAATCTAGCATTGCTCATCTTAGCTTTGACTCCCTTTAAAGTTAATGGGAGTCATGCATCTAAAAACTTGTCCAACTGTTTGAAAATTTATGTTCACGCTAATCATATAACTTTACATGCCTTCATTAATAATAAAAATATTCTTTAGGTTTTTCTATATTTGCATTTACATGTATATAAGACTGGTTTAAAGGAGTAAACATGGGGCTGGGAATCGAATTTCTGAGTTCTGTTCTATGCCCTTCTATCACTAACTGGATTTGAACAAGTCACTTAACATCTTTCTGTATGTTTGCCCTTCTGCAGAATGGAGATACAGTAATCACTTAGCTCACAGAGATGCTGTGAATTATTAACAAATGTTTGTACAGTGCTTTAAATATATATAAATAGCAATATAATATTTACCTCCTGTAGAGTATTTTTCATCCATGTATCAGAGGGGTAGCCATGTTAGTCTGGATCTGTAAAAGCAGCAAAGAATCCTGTGGCACCTTATAGACTAACAGACGTTTTGGAGCATGAGCTTTCGTGGGTGAATACCCACTTCTTCAGATGCATGACAAAGAAGTGGGTATTCACCCATGAAAGCTCATGCTCCAAAACGTCTGTTAGTCTATAAGGTGCCACAGGATTCTTTGCTGCTTTTTCATCCATAGATCTCAGTGCTTTCCAAAGGAAGGAGGGTTTAGTGTCTCTGTTTTTAATATGGCAAAACTATAGGCTAGAACAGTGGTTCTCAAACTCTTTTTTTTCCGCAGATCATTTGAAAATGGCTGAGGGTCTCGGCAGACCACTTAATGATCTTTCCAAATGTTGTTTGTTCTGTTAGCTAACTATTGTAAAGCACTAAAAGTGCTATATAAAAAAGCTTAACTAATGTGTTTTGTTCTACAAATAAAAGCACACAACTCATATTTTAATATCAGTAGTCTTACCTTTCTAATGTGACAGATGTGCTCTCTCTTCTCCACTGCAGTAGCCCCCGAGCTGGGAGTGGAGGTCTCTCCTTCTCTCCGCTACCATGGCACCCCTGAGCTGGGGCTGAGTAGGGTGGGGGGTCTCTCTTCCTGTCTCCTCCACCATGGCAGTCCCTGAGCAGGGGCTGGGAAGGAAAGCTGTTTCTCCTCAGCAGCCCCAGCCCTGGAGCTGGAGAAAGTCGCCTCTTTCTCAGGCTGCCGCAGCCCTGCACATCCTAAATTCACCCCACCCCCTCTTCTCACCCCACTTCCCCCCTCCCACCTACTCCCTATTCCCCGCAAGGCCACACCTCACCTTACATGTGCTTCTTCTCCAGGGTCTAGGCACCTAATTAGTAGAGCCATGCCAGCACGGCTCCACTAATTAGGTGGGTGGCCCCTCATTCTGTCATGTGCGGCCACCCAGGTGCAGACCACCTGAAAGGAGCAGTCTGAGGACCATAGTTTGAGATAGAGATTGTGATTTATCCAAGGTGTCAGAACAGGTCAGGACTCAAGTCTCCCCTAATTTGTACCCTATCTAATGGACTATATAATTTTGTTTAATCTGCATAGTAGGATTTTGAAGTAAATTGCCCAGATTTTTCTTTTTATCAGTGCTTGCTCCATAATCTATGATGGTCACATTGTGCAAAAACTGTTAGTGCATGTAACAAGAAAAACAAACAATAACTTTGTGGTCATTACAGGCACACCCAACCAGTTGGGCAATTTCTGTTTTAAATTAGTCTACATTGATATATTTATCAATCAGTGTTCACAATTGTATAGTAGGATTATGTGGCCAGAAAAACTTCCATTATTCATTCAGAAAAATCCATTGTTATTACAGCCTTGGCTAAACTAAGCTTAACTCAAGGAATTGCCATGGTATGCATTAAGAATTCAGTTGTAGTCCACCTCAACCAAACACCACTACTGCATATTATAAATAGGTCATCATGTTTTCAAGTGTGAAGTTTAAACTTCATAATTTGTCGTGTCTAAATTATTGTTCCTTTGTTTTCTTTAGCCAAATACAGAAAAACATTCACATTTGACTGTAATGAGTGCTGAGGAGGGAAATGAAACAAGTCAACATTTGGAAAGCAATCATTTCATGTCAGAGTTCCTCAATGATGTACCCTTCACCCTAGCACCCCATGTGCTAGCAGTACAGGACATCTCTAATGGCCTTCCAGACCAGTTGCTCTCCTACAACATCAGTGATAATTTATCAAGATTTTGGTATGATTTTACACTTGAAAATTCAGTGCTTTGTGATTTGTAATATGTCCTTATCTTTCTGTCCCTTTGAATGTGCACCGTGACAACTTGAAGATAATTACACAAATATTTTGTTTTGTAACTTAACTGCTTAAATGTATTTGTGGTATGCCATTTATATAACACATGCATAAAAACTAAAATAATTAAAATCTCATACTGTTTTATTCCTTAACATATCATCTTACATTACACTTAAGTAACTTATCAGAAATACTGAATTTGTTCCTAAAGTAGTCAAGCAGAACTATTAGTTTTGTTTAATCCTGAGTAAGAGATCCATCTGTTAATACATTAATTGGTGACTGTCAATAAGTGGACTGTAAATGCACACATTTCATTATTCTTACCTGTGATGTCATGGACTTCTGCAGCATTTGATATTTTACTCTGATGCCACAAATGCAAAGCCTGTTGTGCATATTTCTATTTAGACTATCTTTGAATTTTCCAGGGATGGAAATGAATGTCGATTGTAAATGAAGTCATGCTATTTTGCATTACAATAGGCAACTGATGCTCCAGTCTCAAATGCTGCATTTTAAACTTCTGAGGCAAGTTTACAGGTTTAACTTTGTTAGTATGACTGAGTAGATTTTACTATACTCAAAACAAAAAGCTAGTCAGCTTCTCCTTTTTTCCAGTAGACCTTGCTGTTCATCTTACCAGGTCACTTTAGTCTCTCTTTCTCTGTCTTTCTCAAGGGTTTTCTCTCTAACTGCCCTGCATTTGCTGTTTTTTCTCGTTGTCACATGTGTTCCTGGTTTATGCATAGATCAGTTTTTCCTTTTTAACCTTTGTGCCCCCTAAAGAAAGAAATCTCAGGATATGTACTTTTAATGGCCATACCCTTGTGTTTTTTTTAATTGTGGCCCAAAGATACAGATGGCAGTGTTTAACTACTACAAAACATTAAATTGTTCCATACCCAACTAAATACCTAAAAATTCATTTCAAGCCTTCAATATGCATATTTTATTATAGCTAAAACCTAACTAAATTGCTGTTGCCCAATGAACTGCTCACTGAAGTCTTTTATGGGTTATGTGAAGAATTCTCTGTGCCATATGCAAGATTAAATTTGTTTTGACTATCAGGAAAAAATATATTTACTGTGCCAACTGTAAGTGGGTATTTTCATAAGAAATGTGTGACATAGGATATTTATATAGATTTTCACGTGTGTGCTTTTAAGATGTTTGGGATAATAAATACCCCAAATGATAGAGAAGCTGTGTTATAAGTACATTTTGGTTTGTTAAATGATCATATTTTCTCAGATTTTTTTTCTGGAAAACCTATGCATTTCATTAGTTTGTTTGCAGTCTGTATCTGTTAAGTTTATAAATATGCTTTGAGCTACTTGTTTTCAGGGAAAGTATCTATTGCACTTAAATAAAAGCTGTGGTTAAATAATGTATTAACATGGTGGGTCTTTTTAAACATATAAGAGAATGCCATTATTATCTAATCCTTACATACATAGTACATTGCAGTCAGGATTATCCCAACAACAGGGGAGATACTGAATAAGTTTGGATAACCAAGAGAATTTTCAGTGCCACTAATAAATATCAGGGGTATGACTTTTTTTATTTTTAAAGAAAATGGAGTTTCACATAAGGGACATTTTGAATAATCTAGTTTATACTATATTTTTGTGTTGTGCCCATAGATTCCAGTGGCACATCTGGCACTGACGACACTGTGTTCTAAGGTAACCTTTTGTGATCCAAGAAGTGTTAAGATTTTACAGAGAGGGAAAACAGATTTTTAATAAGTTGGTTAGAACCTATTTCTGTGCTGAATCCCCTGGCTAGTGGGGGATGTTAATTAAGTTCTGGTTTTCAGTGCTAAACTCAACTCTCATGTTTCTTTTGCATTTAACCTTTAAACTTCTACCTATTTTGAAAATGGCATATTCCTGTTCATATTGTTTTTCATCCCATAACTGATATTTGTCCTCAACTCAGCCATGCCAAGAGCAGAATTGCAAAACAGAGATGAGTATCCAACAAACCCATAGAACTGGTTCTTTCCGCGTTAGTAGACTTGTAAATACACTTTTTCCACTTGCTTATAAGATATTTTATTAAATTAAAACATTCCTTACTAGAATCCTGCTCTCAAATGCTCACAGACCAGTAAGGCTCTATATGCATAGGAAAAGAGCAGATGAGCACAGGAGAGGAAAGTACACAACCACGACATGAAATACAGCTAGTAGGTCAAACATTTCACCTACAGCCATAATAGTATCTCTTTGGGAGGGTAAAATTTACATACAACAAACCTGCTAGCAATATTCCTCATTACCCAATCTCTAAAAAGCCTAGGGGCTCAAATCATTCTCTTGCTTGACATCATCCACAAAAAGTGTATACAGAATCCTAATAGTATCCAGACAGTCAAAGTGAATTTTCCCACTGGGAGATGGAAAATACATCCCCAAAAAAATCTATTAGGAAATGATTCGATTTATGTGCATTAGCTCCTGAGCACTTGCCCACTGCTAACATGATGACGACATTACATCATTAGAAAATTAAATGCTTTAGAATATAGCTGTTTCCATTCAAACCTTAGTCTGAAGAGAGTGATACATATTTATGTATGTGCTTAATGACCATACATGTCAAATGGTTAGTAGATGGATGTATATACATTGGAATACATTTGCATTAGTCACTGATTTGTCAATTTAACAAATAACCAAACTCCTTTATACAATGTGGCTTGAGTATTTATTTGGCCATAAATGAAGAAATTTAATTTAAAGCAGCATACAAAAATAATAATTTTTAATAATTTCTAAGCAGAGATGGTAAAAAACATATTTTAAGTGTCATAAGGTATCATAGGTGCTCTATTACCCATTCAGTATAAAAAATTCTGGAACAATTCAAAATGATATGTATCTGAGCTGATTTTTGATAGCTTTGAAGTTTTTCAGTTACAGTACCAATAATCTCTCAAGAGAAATGGAGTTGTCATCTCAAAAGCTAATGTTTATAGACATTTAGGGTCTAATACCATTTCACTGGAGAAAATGGAAGTTTTTCCATTGACTTCAGTAGGTGCAGTAACAGGCCTTTACTTTTTAGTAAACAATTTACCCAGACAGAGTCCCTTTTGTTTTTTTTCAGGGGAGGCTTTGAGTGTCATCTGTGGTTAACAAACCTCATTTTGCAAGAGATGTCTTCTATAATGTGTGATGGCTTCCTTATGAATATTTTGTTATAAATCAAACTTAACAAAACATTTTTTATTTCATCTGAAAAAGATGTGACTACGTCTTCAGAAAGGCCTAATTTTAAAATGTAGGAAAAAAGAGCAAAGTCCACATGTTCAGTGGTAAATCAAAGAATAATTGCATCCAGAACAGCCCAACAGCAGGCTGATCATGAACCAGCCTCTACAAACAGCTCTGTAGCGACAAGCAAAACCAGAAATGGAACTAGATAATAGGGTGTGCAAGAAATATGCCAAGAAGACAGCCACAGACACAGTTACTGCTATTTCCTGGACAGTACAATCTGAAGCTTGACATCTCAGTGCTGCAGTTTCCAAGTTTATCCTTTGTGTGACTACAGGTGTAGGCTTTGGTCCTGGAACAAATATAAAAAGGAGGAGGAAAAGAGCATATTGAAGAGTGTAATTACTAGTGTTTCAAACTGATATACAATTTATATATAGTTTATTTTTTAACTTCATTGATACCAGGCAAATTGATGAAAAAAATGTAAATTCTTAAAAGAGCTGCAATGTTTTTATCCAGAAGGACTGTGCTGTTTGCATAAAAGATTAGAATGTATATCAGAGAAACAACTTGTTGCGAATTAACCGTCTGACAATCATGCTTTGGGTTTTCACTTCTCTCTACACCTAGTATGGGGAAGAATCAGACCTGAAACTATGGGGATATAAGCCCTTTCCTTCATAGGAAGCTGCAGATTGTTCCACCCATTCAGCAGCAACAAAGCAATTCCAACTTCCCAGGGTTTTTTGGGGCGGGGATGGGGAATAGTTCCTGTCCGCACCCCCATTCAAGCATTGCTAGATATAGTGATATTACATTAACAAGGTAGCAAAATTAAAAGTATAACTTTTTTAAGTTCTTAAGATATTGACCAAACTATTAAAGAGGAACTTCCCCCTTTATAAACCATTTCAAAGGAAGGTGGTTCTAGCATGCTTTAGCAGGGAAGAAGGCTTAACAGGGATCAGCAAAGGACTACAAAAAGCAAAGCATGTTCAATGCCTCTCCATTTCTGTATCTATCCTAGGTCCTTAGGCTGAACATTCACCACATGTACCTTCAGACTTTGGATAGATTACTAGAATTAGGCAGACAGGGTTTGATTTATCAATATATGAAAAGATTCCTTGAAGTGGCAGAGTGTCTTCTTCCCTATTTCCCCAATTTTTCCACCATTAATCTTGCATGTTCCTTACCTGGTGATTGTCTGGTAATTATCCTCTTTCTTTGACTCATCTCTGAAGAATTTCAGAATTGGGGACTTTGTCAGTGAGCCACAACTCAGCATCTTTCACAGTGACAAGGTCTCCTTCAGGACTGAGAGCTCTCCCAGCCTTCATTCCCCAAAAAGATCCATTTGCACAGACCCCACATTACTGTTTTGCCTTTCTTTTGTCCGAATCTAAAACAACGTAAAGAAGAAAGATGTGAACTTTATGGGGAAGCAAATACGCATATCTGAAGGGGAGCAAATTCTCTGTTCAGATTCTCTTTGTACTGTCAGTCATTTATAGGGAAGATGTTTCTAAATTATTGATATTCAAGATTAAGATGTGTATTTCAGAAGCAGACAAGGTCAGAGGCAAATCTGGTCCTCCAGGAATAACAGTTCATTCAACCAGGTCACTGGCTTTTTCTGGGGCAGAGAGATCTCATGAAATCTTTGTCGGTATTTGTAAGGCTGCTCTTCTGCCTCACACTTATGTGAGGCTAAAGGCAAAACAATATTTTTTCTTCTACACTTTCATGTCTGACGGTCTTCCTGAAGAAGCAATGAGATCCAAAACACTACCAAATAGATGATCCCCTCTGTGTATGCAACTTTTGATAGAAGAACTCTGCAATGGGCAGTGCCTTCAGTAGTTTAGTCCCTTATCCAGATTTACTCTACAAAAACAACCGGTTTGCTCTGAATTTCCCTCTCCTTTAGAGCCTCACTAATTCTTAAATCCTTCAGTAGGAGTGTCTGAAAATTCTAATTTCTTTTCTCCTACTGTCATATCTGAGAATCTCCCCAACCTTAGTTATGGGTTCTGGGATATCCTTAGATGTATTATTTATTGTTGGGTTTTGTTTTGTGTTTTTTTCCATTCACTCACTTTCAGGATATTAAAATGTTTTTGGTTCTTTACAAATAGTTATGAATTAATTCCATGTTTAACAGTTAACCACCAAGGACAAGATGAACTGTCAAACTGAACTGTTGTTACAGCTTTGAGAGCAATGCTGCCTGGAGCTTCTTATGAAAGGACAAGGCTTTCTCCTGCACCTCTTGTTCTCTGCTTTAGCTGCATGGGAAAGGAGGATGCACAGTAGGAGTGTCAGAAGATAGGAGAAAATTAAATTAACAGATGAGACACAATTTTCATTGCATATCGTTTTGCTGTAGAAGACATAACTAACCAAAACTGAAATGTACAAATGAAATTAAGTGCAGTTGGACAGAACGTGGCATATGGGAGGTAAACTCAGAAAATAATTGGGGCATTTGTCCCCGCCTCATTCTGTGAACAAGATCTTGAAGGCTTTTTCAAAGAGAAAATTAGCAGTATCAGCTATAGTCTCCCTTCTATCATCCCCCTGTTCATTATACCAAAACTGCTGTTGCCACAGTTTCTGTCTAGACCTTCAGGACAGGTACAGTTTCTTTATGTATTTGCACTGTACCTAGCACAAAGAGCTCCTGATCCTGGCTCGGGCCTTTTGGCAGTACTGTAATGTAAATAATAGGAGAGTCATGGAGTTAACATTTAATTGATTGCAAACATCCTGTCAACAGAATTTTTGGTTATTTTGTTTTTATCTTTAGCTCTCTGTTGCAGACCTGTGGTCTGAATGCTTTCAACGTACCAAAACATGGAGGTAAATATTCTAATAAGGTTTACTACTTACCAATCAAATAGTATGAAGGAGTAGCTCAAAGATAGTTAGATTTTCCTGAACCATGGTACATAGTAGGCACAAATCTGACAGATTCTTTCAGAGAAGCAAAGGCTTATGGGCAGCCCTTTTATAATAAACACGCAGTTGTGAAGGTTTCAATGTGTAGCCTAGATTATGTGAAGAAGTTGGAAAGACCTTTCCTAGTTCTACAACAAAGTGCAGCATCCGGTGGTGTCGGTGGAAGCTGTGATGTCCTCAGAAAGAGGCAGTAGCTGTAGTGCAGAGAAAACAGAGGGCATTGTTCAGCCAGCCAGTTAAATTCAGTTTTATCTTTTCTTGCAGAGATAAAATAAACTCTTGAGATCAAAGATCTTACTTGCAAGGATGTCCTGTTAAGTCAGTTGACACATATGTATCAGTATTAAGATGTAAAGGAAACTGCTTATAAGTAAGCAACAACTATATGAACCTCAGTAATTAACATCTCACATGCAACCATTTGTAGAAATCATTATTACACATTCAGTGCATCCATTCAAACTCAAATATTTATATAGCAGTTTGTAAAGGTCAGCTCTGGGCATTCATCTAAATCCACTGTAAAAGAATTCTAAAAAAGATGAAGTACAGCATTCAAAGAATCTTAGGCTCATGAAGGATTGGCATTTAGATAGTCTAGACAGTCCAAGCAAACAGGCCTCCAGAAGTGGTATGGAAAATATTTTATTTAAAGAGACGGATGTCTTATTAGAACTAAAGAATTGTATAAGGTCCATAAAGTAAGACATAAGGACATGTACTAGGATCCTGGTAAGAGACTGTTACCCACCCAGTTATTATTTCTGCTGGACTAGCTATTGCATGATCATTTTAGCAAGAATATCCTCACTGGTCCTATCCCTCAAGCAAGTTGCACAATATGTGATGCTTTTGCATTGTGCCATACTTTCCTTTCTTTTAGCTGCCATTATGAGCTACTAATGTAATTGCATAAATTGTTCTTCTCACCCAAAGATTTGAGACAGTTTTGGTTGCACTGCTAACTTTTTAGATAGCCAGCAAGTTAAATATTAAACCTTTTCGAAAAAAGTCTAAGTGGTATTGTGGATCTTTCTATTATTGCTTGTTTTGCTTTTTATCTCTTACATAATATCAAAATATAGTTTGTTTTTGTTCGATCTTACCTTCCGTTAAATTAATGTTGCTTAATGTTAACCTACGTATGGCCTCCTTTTAAATGGTAGTGTGGAGTAGATTTAAATTTCTACTATAAAAAGGAAAGCCAGATTTTTAATACACTATGGCATTTTACTCTTATGTAATTTTGTGGAATTGTTTATCGATATTGTGTCAGATTCTGATATTACTAGTGTAATTTACACTAGAATCTGGCCTACGGTATTAACCCTGTATCTGTATTATTTAACTTTAATGCTCTGAGAGAGAGGGGAAGATAGTGGCAACAAATGTGGCATTAAGGAAGGAATTTAAAATACCTTCCTAGATTTCGTGTTTCTGGAATTAGAATAACTGGGAGAAAGATCCTCACTCTTCACTATAGGCACTTCTGTATTTTATTTTATGTTGTATGTACTGTGCTATAGATGCATCCATTCTTCCCCACAGATAAAGTAAACAAAGTAACAGATTTATGGAAACTAAAAGTGATTTTTAAAAGTTGCAGTCACCGTTTTTTCCCAATATGAGAATAATAGATGCTACTGTTGATTAGTAAAATTGCCATTTTGAGTATAGACCTTTAAATGCTTTATACCACTAAAAAGTAATAGAAGACCCATGAATTTCAACAAAAATAGTCCCCAAAATTTAAAATGAAAGTAAGTTTTAAATCTTTATTACGTTTATATACATGATTAAAATATGTTAGATGAGCAAAGGTGGTCAATGAGCTTTTTTAATTAAAAGAATATCTAGTGAAACTATCTCTATCCCCGTTAAATGTATCAGCACAATAACTTAATCTGACTAGAAATTTTCCTAGCTGTTAATCTGTACATACCTAAGAGCAACTCTAGGAATAAAACCGTTGCTTACCCAAAATTGTCTTTTGGCTCTAAATTATTTCCATTCACACTTACGAAACAATAGTTCTTGTACAGTTTTTTAAAATTATTTCTTATATGCAACATTCAGCCTGTACATTCTTTGCAACAGGGTAACTAGCATAAGAAAAGTAGCTACTGTAAGGCACAATCCTGTGTTGTCAGAGAAAGGCACTGGCGGATGTAAATAGTACTTTTGCATCTCTACTTTCTGTGCTTCTGTGAAATTAATTGTGCCCCCTAATTCAGTGTTCTTCTCTATCATCTTCATGGCCAACAATTTTAGCCAGAAGTTTTCTCCTCAATGTTGGTGGCAGACCACAGGGCAGATCCTCAGATGGTAAAATTTGTCATAGCTTCACTGAAATAACTGACAATTTACACCAGCTGAGGATCTCTCCTTATACCTGTTGCCTTGGCGAGGGCATAAGATTTTTGCTTTCTAAGCCTTTTCCAGATTACTCTGCCTAAAGAGTGTGAACAGCAGACTACAGACTTCCATCATGAAGCTTTTTCAGTCCACTTTGCTCTTATTTTAACTTTAACTACGTTATTTCAATTGGGACTTCAGTTCCATTAAAGAGAATCAGCAAATTTATTCCTTGGAGCTTTGGAAAAGATGTTTTACTAAGGTACTCTCCTGTTCCCAATCTTACTGCTGGGACAGAGATGTCTATGAAGGATACAAGGGGGAAAAACAAGGACAGGAAATGCAGTGTGTGCTCAGCTTACCTGCAGCTGTCACGGAAAGCTGGCTTGTCTGCTCTGCCAAGTTCTCCAGCAGCAGGCAGGAGAGTCCAGATGCACATAGGAGAGCTGGTTCTTACAAAGCAATGCTGAGGAAGTATTCTCTCAGTGTCTAAAAGGGGTCTGTGAATTTACCCTCCACTTGGCATACAAAGGGTGGCATAATGGGAGTTTCCCAGTAAGTCCACGACAGCCAGCCAGTTGCTTCAGAGATTTTTCCATTGTACCAAAGAACAAGAGATTCCAAAGTTGGAAGTAGCAGCACCTCACTAATCAGACAGTAATCCAATGGAAGGTGAGTTCTTACCTAGAGATCCTGCAGATAGGAAAATAATTGTCTCTGGGAAGATTATGAGGTAACTGCATCAGCTCCTCGTGGCCTCCACTGCATTATTGTGTTTGAAAGAGCCGTCATGATTTGGACAAATTGACAGTCTACCTCCCCAAAGAACAAGAAAATGAAGGCAATGCTGAAAAATATCTTCTTTGAAGCATCATTTGCAACAGATATATGTTAGTGACTTATTCACTGGCCTCCAAACTGGTAGCCCATGGTGTTTGAGAGACCATTCAAAACTGATATCTGGGCAAGAAACCCTTTAAGACCACCACAGCGATCTGGATCAATGTTTGAATCAGGAGACCATACAAGGCGAAAGTAGCAGGTCCACACAACATCATCACAGCTCATTAAACTGGGGGAGCTGAACCATCATTGGCAGCAACGTCAAATGCTTTGCATGAAAACAAATGGAAAGCAACAACTTGACTTTCTGTTCACGTGTCTGAGACACTGCAAAGTAGGTATCCTGTGGATTGTCAAGTAGACTCAGGAAAGTCAAGTATGTGGTAGCTCCATAATCCCTTGGCTGCTTCTGCTCTGTCATTATTTTACACAACTATTGATCCTATCCTTTTCTGACCCAGAAATGGCCTTTACTGCGTGAACATCTCATTGTTAGGATGATGGGACATTAAGGGAACGGAGAAGAGAGAATACTTCTTACCTGAGAAGTTCCTTGCTTAGACCCTTCATGTCCTAGAATCAGATTCCCACAGAGGATTATTTCTCAACAGTTGCAGAATTAATATCTATGTCTTCAGGCCTGTTATTGATAATGAAGGGCCCTGTTAAAAATGGAAATTAGTTTAATTTATAATTAAATATTTTGATAAGAAGTTTAAGTATTTTGTACCCTTGAAAACTACAATTCTGGGAAAGCATGGTGGGATGATCTTCTGCCTCAATATGATAAAAAGCCTGGTCTGTTGCCAGCCACCTAGAAGAGAGGAGAAAATCAGTCAAACAGTGTTCCAGGAAAATAAATTCTCAGGTAAAACAGATTTGCCATTCATTAATACTATATACTTAAAATGTAGTGGACAACACAAAAGGTGGAATGGTTTGGAAGAAGACTAATTTCTAATGGTCTAATCTCTGAAATTGACTCATCTGAAAAAAAAATTTGCATTACTGTGTGTAACTGAAAGACAATGAAATCAACCAACCAACTAGTATTTCCTGTTTAGTGTCCTGATTTTTTTTCAAAGCTGCTGAGCACTCACAAGTCCCATTTATCTTAATAGAGCTGGGTTTGCTCAGTACTTCTGAAAATCATGCAAAAGATTCTTGCATCTTTTTTTCACTTTAGAGGAGATCTTTTGAGATAGAGGAGCAACTCCAAAAGGGCAAAACATTCTAGCTCAAATTTTGACTTCAGCAAAGTTACTTCAAATTTACACTTGTTTAACTGAGACCAGAATTTGGCACCAAATGGTTAGATTTTTTTGTCGTTGACTAATGTAGTTAAATTAACATTTCTAAAACAATGTATCATTTTAAATACAAAACCTCTTAGTATGGGTGCTCTATACAAATGTGTAATATTGATTTTATACTGAAAAAAGGTTGACCTTATGAAAATGCAAAATTATCAATTTATGCCAGTATATAGAGCAAGGACACTTCTCTACCAAGGAATGAAGTTGATCACTGAGGGCTAAATTCTGCCACCTTTACTAACATTCTTTAATAGTTCGTTCCTCATACTGCACCACTGAAATCAATGTGGCTACTCAGAGTGAGTAAAAGTTGCAGAAACTGGCCAGGGATACAGTGCTCACTAAGGGTATGGCTACACTTGAAATTTCAAAGCGCTGCCGCGGCAGTGCTTTGAAGTGTGAGTGTGGTCGGAGCGCCAGCGCTGGGAGAGAGCTCTCCCAGCGCTGCACGTAAATCACATCCTCTACGGGTGTAGCTTGCAGCGCTGGGAGCCACGCTCCCAGCGCTGCGGCACTGATTACACTGAGGCTTTACAGTGCTGTATCTTGCAGTGCTCAGGGGGGTGTTTTTTCACACCCCTGAGCGCGAAAGTTGCAGCGCTGTAAAGTGCCAGTGTAGCCAAGGCCTAATTAGTGGCAGGGCTAGAATCACCGCCTTTTAAGGTTGCCCAACACTTGCCATTATAAGTTTTCAGTTGCTTATAACTTAGCCAAACTTTAACCATTTGGTCTGAAGTTTTCCATGCTGAGTATTTGTCTTGAAAAATTCAGCCAAAATGGTTCCACTAATTCCAAGAATGAAGCTAAGAGATAAGTACATTGTTTTGCTAATTTAAAAAAATTCTGATTACCATTTCTTTAAAAAGCTCTCGTCCCATCCCTGTCCCCCTCCCCACCCCACAATTTTGGAACAGGGATTTAAAATGTGTTAAGATGGCAGCCTCTGTGTGAGGGATATGGCTTCTGCTGTCCCCATGAAAATCTGCCCAAATTTCACTAGTTGTAAGCTTTTGAAAAATCACAATTTGCACATGCTCAATTAGAGATTTAGATTTTTACAACTAAATTCCTTGAAGATTCCATGTGTATAACTATGCACCAGCCCAGGGCTGAGCAGGACTTTTTCTGCAACTGCAGTTTTGGACTGCCACAGACCTTCCCATA
Source organism: Gopherus evgoodei (assembly GCF_007399415.2). Classification (NCBI taxonomy): domain Eukaryota; kingdom Metazoa; phylum Chordata; order Testudines; family Testudinidae; genus Gopherus; species Gopherus evgoodei. The sequence continues at coordinate 50,128,357 of NC_044323.1, forward strand.
TCTGGGTTTGAGCATCTGAACTTAAATAGAGAAGGAATGCTCTTTCCTGTTTTCTCAGTAACTCCTTTGTTGGCCCAGGCAGCAAGGATGATGAAGCTGCCTGATCTAAATGCAGAGGAGACAAGAGCCAGATGTGCAGGTGAGTGGAAGGAGTAGATTAGAGAAGGAGGCAGAAACTGAGATTAGAGACTGGTGAGGGTAAAGGGAGGAGAGACCGAGACAGGTTGGGAAAGGAGATTGGGACTGAAAACCAGTGGGGCAGGGGTAGGAGGTGAGGGAGAGGCATAGGTGGGGATGGAGAATTCTGACTGGGCAAAAAAAATGGAACAGGGATTCCAGAGAGGGATATTGGGACTGGGGACAGTGGAATGGGGAAATGTAGAGGTTAATTGGAGGTCAAGACAGTGAGGAGACAAATCAAATAAGAAGCCTGGAGGGGGGAGGGGTGGGCTAGGCCTGGCTGACAAGGAACTGGGGCAAGGAGCTGGGGTATGTGAGGAGGAGAGAGATGGGAATGGTTGGGCGATGGGATTGGGAATGCAGACAGGTGACAGTGGGAGTGGGATGAGAAGCCCAAGGAGTGGAGACTGGGACTGGCTAGGTGAGGAGAATGAGACTGGAAAGAGGAGACTGACGGGGAAAAGATGAATCTGGGACAACTGTAGGTTGGAGGGGGGCAGGGCAGAAGGATCACAGCTGTCTGAATGAGCAGAAGAATCTCTGCATGCTAGGGAACATCCCCCTCCATAGTCTACTCTCAGTGAATAATTGTGAAATGCACTATCAAAGTGTCCCATCCCTCTCTAGTGCTGATCCACATAAAGGATGACAACCTGCTACTGCTGTCAGTTACTCAGGTCTATGCAACTGCACTTAATGGTTCCAACCCTGCCTATGATTCATGTGGGTGTCAATATGATGCTGCATGATGGAATTTTTTTTTCAGTTTGCTTTTTTTAAAAACTGAAAAATTATATAAAAATAAATTACCTTAAAAAGATGATTATGGTTGCAAAGTCAAGCAGTCAAAAGTTAGGAAATATCAGAATTATGGTTGCCTGCGCAACCATAATTTGACCCCTTGTGAAAACTAATTATAATGTGGTCTTTAATCACATGATTCATATACTGTTTTTTTCAGGACCCCTGCCTCATTCATTGCACAGAATTGACATTGTTCACTTAATGAACAATATTTTTTTCTCTTCATTGTTCAGTGTGTAGCTTCCATGCCTTGTTTACTGCACATTAGTCCAACTATTCAATGTGGGAGTCTCTCCAATGACTGCAGTGGTCTTTGGATTAGGCCTATTTGAGAATCACTGAGCAATCCCACAAGAACAATAATAATTATAGGGGCCATTAGAAGGTGTGTGGGGTGGAGACAACAGTAAAACACTTTTAAAAAAATCACCCTCTTAAAATAAAACAATTGGAAGGTGTAAGAGAAGGGAAGGATAAAAAGAGGAATTTGTAAGCCTCTTGGGGCAACGGCTGTCTTTTTGTTCTGTTTGTACAGCACCTAGTGCAATGGGGTCCTGGCCCAAGATGGGGACTTATAAGTGCTATGGAAATATAAATAATAATAATTAGTCAAAAATATCTTTGGAAAACAAAAGTTTCCAGGTGTTGCTTAAAACTGAAGAATGGACAGAGGCTGTTGCTATGGTCAGGCAAGTTCTGTATGCTAGGGATCACCATGGTAACAGAGCAAGGGCCTTAATGTTTCTGGCAAACAGTGGAAATTCTGAATAGTGTAAGTAATACCCCTCAGCAGGAGCCTCAAGAAGGAGATTTCACATCTAGCCAGGGCCAACCCCATGAAGCACTTTAAAAGTCAGGAGGACCAACTTGAAATCAATCCACCACTTAAAAGGCCAACAAGTAAGAGAGGGCGGGGTAGATGTAATATAACCAGTCACTCAATCCACTGACCAAATATGTCTCAGCATTCTGTAAAAATGGCAAATGATGGAGAAGCACTATTGAAACACCTGCTGGGAAGGCATTAAAATAATCAAGGCACATGGTCACACAGACCTAGTTGCTGTTATGGCACTGTCAAAAGATAAGGGCACTGCCTGGGAAAGTGAAAAACTCATACCATGTCCAGCATGTCTTTCTATGGAAAGGGTGTGGTTGAAACTGATGACAAGATTCTTACCCTGGTTCACTACCTTAGAATATGTCCCTTAATGTATTGATGCTTCTCATCCTGAGAGTTCTTGGAAGATAGGATCAAACTTTGAGAGATACTGAATGCTAAGTGTATGTCCTCACCAGTTACTACTTGTCCCCCAGGTAAGGAAGAACAGATATGTCAGGGCAATAACCCATTAAAGCTATTCCAGAACACTGTCTAGGTCTTCCAAGATATTCCAGACCCAATCTCATTCCTTATATAATTCCATACTATTTACAGATCCCCACCTTGCCTTGAAATAGCTCTTAATCTCTAAATAGTTTATACTCACAACTAGAGCTGGGTGGGAACCAGATTTTCTGTTTCACAGGAAATTTTATAAATGTAAAGAAGGTTTCCATTCTGGAACAAAACAAAAAGTTCAAAATTTCCCCCAAAACAAAATGAATTAGGATGGATAGAAATGTTTTGTTTCAGTCAAATGAAAACACTTTGTTCCACCTTTGACATATTAAATTTTTTAAATGTTTATAAAAGAAATTTCTATTCAAAAAGTCATTTTGAAACAATCACTGAAATGTTCCATTCCGTTAGTATGGAAATTCCATTCAATTGACATAATTGAAATGATTCATGTCTTTTTTTTAACAATGGAAATTTGTCTAAATCAACACACTTTCGATTAATTGGCATTTTCATATAGAAAAATGTTGTTGGAAAATTCCTGACCAGCTCTACTCACACCATGTTTACACCTTCATTTGAAAGAGCCTACTGAACATGTTCAAAGAGAAAAGCACCTACAAAACTTAAAACTTTCTCCAGGCTTTTCATAATTCTCAACTCAGATACCTTCAAATTCAGGGTGGCTGCTACATGTCAAGGCACTCAGAAGGACCGTTTCACTCTTGACTAGATATGGCAGCACCTGGTTTCTTTTTTCCAGGCCACTTGGGATATAGGTAGTAACACATTGCATAGCCAACCTATTAAGAGTTTCAGTTCACCATATTTCAGTTAGTTGTAACCTTACCCTTACATTCTCCTTCTATTGCCCTTTAAAACAGATTCATACTGTACATACTGAAACTATCCATGTTGTACCGAACAAACAGTACTATTAATGGCTGTGCAGCCACCAGTAGGAAAGAGTTTTAATTTTAGGAAATAGGACTAATTTCACAGTAGATGCTAAATGTTGCCTGTGTCACTCTCACCTGTGTTTCTCTAGCTCTTCATCAGGAGACTTTTACAAAACAACATACAGGCTATGAACATTTAAAAATATATAGTGTTATATTTTGGAACATTAATCTCTATGCTTACTAGGCCTCTCAAGTTTTGGCTTAGTTCCTGTATAATTAAACCTTTCAGCTCAGTTAATTCTGTACAGGACAAGTTGAATAAGCTTGTGAACGTAAACAGACAGGTGGAAGGAATTTTTGGTGTATTCTGTGTGTGTAATGGGTGAGGAGAATGTGTGCATTTCTCTCAAATATCATTGACCCTTGCCAGAGGAAGATACTGACTTGATGGATCAAGTCCATGTTCCTTAGCCCATATTTTTTATATTCACTGTCTTGCTATCATAGATATTTTTAGAGCTGGCTTCCTGTGTTGTGGTGCTTGGGACTTCTAGGGGCACCATCAACTGGAAATTCATGATGGGTACTACATCTACAGGGACTCATTAGAATTACTTTTTCACAGGGAAGGTGAAAGAGAGAGTAATTATGCTCTTGATTAGATAAGAGAGAAGCTGCTTTTTTCTTTTCTAGGCTAGTCAGTTTCTAAAAATGAACTAAGGCCAAGATCCACAAAGTTACTTCGGAAGCTAAGTCCCACTTTTAGGCACTACTGTGATCCACAAAACTCCACTCAGCTGCCACCTAATCCTATAGTCACCTAAATTTACTTGACACCTACATTTCCATTGTTAAAGTTCCTTAAGTGCCCTTATTTCTGCCTCTGGGCATGCACAATAGTGCCTAATTTTGCCTATCCAGATGCGTATCCCCACCCAAACCCCAGAATGATTCACATACTAGGGGAATATAAGCAGAGGAGTGTCTGTCTCACCTATTGGGCCCTACTGGTGGGTGTGCTTAGTACCACCTATGAATTGGGTCTGATTCAAAATCTGGCAGCAGGAGGATGGGTGGAGGTGCCCACCTTATACATTTTAGCCCAGGGGTTAGAGCTATCACCTGGAATGTAGGAGGTTCAATAATCCTCTCTGCCTCAGGAGGAGAAAGGAGACCCTGTTCAAATCCTACCTCTCAGGAGCAGGGCGGCTCTAGCTGTTTTGCTGCACCAAGCACAGCAGGCAGGCTGCCGTGGTACCGACAGACCTCCCGCAGGCATGCCGTCAAAGGCTGCCTGACTGCCGTCCTCACAGCAACTGGCAGGGCACCCCCCGCGACTTGCCGCTCCAAGCCCGTGCCTGCTGCACTGGTGCCTGGAGCCGCCGTTGCTCAGGAGAGTGGTCTAATTACTGAGATGTGGGCTATTCTGATGTGAGCCTTCCGCAACTTCTTCTGTTGAAGAAGTTCCGCTATGTATAAATACTTAAAGCCAAAGAGACTGTGAGAATGATGCTGTAGCCTGGCGGGTAAGAGACGCAGTATCTGGTTCCCCTGCTCCAGACACTCTATTTTTTTTATTCACAGTGGAATAGCTTCAACAGAAGAGATTGAGGGAGACCCATATTTAGACTATCTTGTAGCTCAATGGTTAGAGGACTCTGGTGGGATTTGGGAGACCCCTGTTCAAGTCCTTTCTCCCCAGGGATGGGGAACTGAACTTGTGTATTTTCACATCCCAGATGATTGCTCTAACCACTGGGCTAAAAGTTATAAGGTAGGCACCACTTCCTCTGACTATTGTATGTGCAGTTAAACAGGCATCTAACCTGTTCTCACAAGAAATTATTTAGATCAGAGGTGGGCAAACTATGGCCCGCAGGCCACATCCGGCCTGTAGGACCGGCCTGCCTGGCCCTTGAGCTCACAGCTGGAGATGCTAGCCCCCAGCCCCTCCCCTGCTATCCCCTCTCCCCCATAGTCATGTTGCCATGCGGGCAGCACTATGGGCAGTGGGGTTGCACGCTCCTGCCAAGCAGCACGGCAGCGTGTCTGGCTCCGGCCGGGCAGCATGGCTGCCAGACATACTGCTCTGAGCGGCATGGTAAGGGGGTTGGGGCCAGAGGGTTGGATAAGGGGCAGGGAGCAGGGGGAAGTTGGATGAGGTGGAGGTTCTGGGAGTGGTGTGGAGAGGGAATGGGGAATGGGGGGGTTGGATAGGCGTGGGGTCCCAGGGGGCCTGTCAGGGTGGGGATGTGGATAGGGTTTAGGGCAGTCAGGGGACTGGGAGCAGGAGTGTTGGATATGGGATGGGATCCCGGGGGGTGGTTAGGGGCGGGGGGGTCCTGGGAGGGGGTGGTCAGGAGACAAGGAGCGGGGGGGGGCGTTGGATGGGTCAGGGGTTCTAAGGGAGGCAGTCTGTGTGGGAAGTGGAAGAGGTCCAGATGGGGTTGGGGCCAGGCTATTCGGGGAGGCACAGCCTTTCTTACCCGGCCCTCCATGCAGTTTTGCAACCCCAGTGTGGCCCTCGGGCCAAAAAGTTTGCCCACCCCTGACTTAGATGCTTAAGCCACATGACCCCAGGAGAGGGGATCTGGTTGTGGATTGCTAGCAAAGATAGGTGCCTCCTTGCAGCCCAGACTTAAGCTCTTAACTTCATGAGAGGGGGAAGGCTTAGAACATGCCCTCTTATCAGCATCTCCCATTGGCTAGCTTAGGCAGCTCCCCACCAAACTTGCTGAGTTTTGTGGATCGCATTCTTAGATCCCTATATCTCCGCATTCATTGTGTAGGGAGCCTAAGTGCCTAACACAGATGTTGTGGATCACATTTTTCCAGTGATTTTCTAGGTGCCTAAAAGTTAGTCGTTTCAATGCTCAGTTTTATCACCAAAATCCCTTTGTGGATCTGGGACTAATTCTGCCTCTGAAATACTCTGCCAACTTTTGTGGTTGTACAATCACATTTTCCTTTGGTTGTTTTTTTATTTCTTCTTTGTTGCTGTGTGAAAGACCCCACAAAGATAGCAAAGGAAACTGAGTGATTATAAAGAAGAAACAATGAAACTACCTAAAATAAAAGAGATATTAAATGCTCAAAGTAAAGACACTGAAAAAATAGAGAGATATTTTGGATCTGATATTTTAGTTACAGTAATCTCAAGTGTTACTTGGATCAGCTACATAAAGTTTTCAGACAGAAGTGTAAATAAGTTGATGTTATGTCTTCGGAATTAATCTGAAGTTGTTTCCTTTTGCCACTTACTTCCTAGGGCCAAATTTTTAAGGATATTTAAGTGCCTAGAAATGCAGATTGGTGTCTGTCTGCATCTTTAGACACCTAAATACCTTTAAAAATCTGCCCCCTTGCCTCTGTTATTACCATTCCTTTACATTTTCCCACCAGACCTTGATGCCTTTCCATTTTAATCTTTGTTTCTCTTAGTGGCCTCTCGTCCCCCTGCTGCTTCCTCATGGAGCCTCTATTCTGCAGCAAACCACGCCCTGAGATGCTGGCCGTCTACTTACCAACCCTACATTGGAATTATCTATCTTCACTAGGTGTGATGAAGGACAAGACTTCTTCTGGTACAGACATCTTCCATGGATCATAACTATGCTTCCTGCCCCAGTCATTCCTCTATTCTCTTAAACCATTAGTACATGGCTGCTCAGCTCTACCAGTATTCTCATGTTCTGCATGCTGCCTCCATCCTCCTTTTCTACTTTTCAAACCTTTTCTGGACGCACAGGCACCTTCACAGAAGACTGCATATGCATCTAATTTTGCCTTTCCCTTGTAGGCCTACTCCCCGCTGGCTTGCTTCTTGATCCTATCAATTATATCTGTTGGTGGCTCCCAAGGGACTGGGATGCCACAAACTACTAGAGGATAAAAAACATGGAAAACAAAAATACAACTGACAAAGTTTTCCAATATTTTGTCCCTATCAGCCTGTTTCTGAGCAAGTAATAGAAATACAGAGGCCTCTGTACATAGAAAAGCCAAAATTATTAAATGGAGAAGCCAAGTGCTATTTTAGCCAAGAAAGGACCCTAATTAGCAAATTAAAGGGGTTCGGTTTCCAAGGCACAGATGTGCACACAAGGCTGCAGAAACCATGGTTTATAAGTATGGAAGGAGGTTTTTTGTGTATGTGTATTTTGTTAAATCCTAAGGCTGGTGAAAATAATAGGAGAATTAAATGAGTTACAGGGCTTTGTTTGAAAGGCATTTTTATAAAACAAAATAACAGTAATATCCAGGCACATAAACATGAGAGCTTTAAATATTGCTACTGTCAATAACTACCCCTCTCTTCTTCCTGCCCCAAAAAGAAAAAAGCAGCAACCAAGTAAATGTGTCAGTGAGGAATAAAAGTGATAAATAGTTTGTAAAGTGAAGTCAAGTGGAAAATTACCATGAGAAATATATAAAAAATGTGTTCAATAATCTGGTTTAAGATATCAAAAAGTCTATTTTGACCTTCAAATGTTGCTTTCCTAAATAAGAATAATAGGTTATAAAATGTGCAAGGCTGGATAAGATTAAAGAAATCTGAAATGTTACATGTTACACATTTAGACATTAAACCGCTTGCTAGATAGGGCTTTAGAATGTAGGTTCAATTCCTACTTTTTAATAAAGTTTTGTCAGCATAGCTTCCTCTAGCCAAACGACTTATTCTTTCAAAGCTGATATTTTTCTCCCCAAAATATTTAATTTTTTTAACACTGGCAGTAAATTTATATGCTGACATTTTGTTGAGGTTGTTGAAATGTACTGCTGAAGATCATGTTTGTGTTTCTATAGTGTATTGATCGTTTTACACTCTTCATTTTTTTCCATTTACAGGCTTAGTCACATGGGTCATTAAGCAAATTAACATAAATTAATATAAATCTTAATCAGAAAAAATGATCTATGGAGATGAATAAAGGTAGTAGTGTGAATTATTACACTGTTTACAGAGATCACATCTAAAAGCAAGATTGAACTAATAGGAGTGTGCCTAGAGAAAACAGCTGTAACATTATGTAGACTGAGAAACTAAATCCTTCCTCTTACCAGCTACTAGACTTACTACACAACCATTATAATAGACCTTACTCAAAATTCATGAAGCTGCTAAACCATAGAAAGATTATTGGTCTTGGTAACACAATGTAACAGCATCAGACTGAGGAGGCAGTCTCCAAGGAAAGGAAAGAATAGGAACCTCTGAAGGAGGTGTAAGGCAGTGATGGGTCATGTTGTATTTACCTTCTACCTCCACAGTTGGTAGGGTTCAGAGGCCTGAGAACAGTATTCTTTTTTTTCTCTCTCCTCAGATGAGGGGTTTGGAAGCACGGGTGGTATTGCTTCATGTTCTGATTCTCTAAACCAATTCACCTGTCATTTCTAGTGTTCCTTTTTGCTCATCAACAACAAAACTTTAACTACCAAAGCTAAATGCTGTTTTCATTTTCAACCTGTGCAACCCCACAGGGCCAGCTTTAGGCCTATTCCACCAATTCCCCCCAATTGGGCCCCACGCACTTCCCTAAGAGAATCCCTTCCCTGGCTAGAGGTGCCTTTTTAATTTTTACTCACCTGGCGGGGCTCTGGGTCTTCAGCAGCACTTTGGCAGCGGGTCCTTCGCTTGCTCTGGGTCTTCAGCGGCAGGTTCTTCAGACCTGGAGCGAGTGAAGGACCCACCGTCGAAGTCTCGGAGTACCCCCGGTGAGTACAAGCCCCACATGTTTTACATATGTGTGTGTATGGTTTTTTTTTTTAAGTCATCCCTGCTGGGGCCCCGTCTAAACTGTTCGAATTGGGCTCCGCACTTCCTAAAGCTGGCCCTGCAACTCCACTGAAAACAAAGGAGTAGCACAGGTTTAATTGAGTTGGAATTTAAGACTACATTGCACAGGTGTAACTGATGACCTAATTTGCTATATTAAATATAAGAAATTCTATTCTATAATCTATACCTGCCTCTTAGGGCATGTCTGCAATTGAACTGGGATGCGCTTCCCAGCTTGCATAGATACACGCATGCTGTCTCTGTTCAAGCTAGCGCCTAAAAATAGTAGTGTGTTGATGGCAGCATGGGTGGCAGCTCAAGTACATACCGAGGGGGTTGGACGGTATTGTACTTGGGGCAGCTGCCTATGCCATCACCGACACACTATTTTTAGGTGCTAGCTTGAGCAGAGCTAGCACAAGTATGTACATGAGCTGGGAATCACAACTCCCAGTTCAAATGTAGACATACTCTTAGAGTTTGCAAAAAAGGGGCTTTAGCTTATGGAAGAGGGAAGTTTCCTGCTGGTCTTGATAAAGGATTAAATAGGGAATCACCATCCTGATCTTGGAAAAATCACTCAAGTCTTTATTTGAGCAATCATCTGAGAGACAAGGTGGATGAGGTGATATCTTTTATGCAAGCAATATCTGTTGGTGACAGAGATAAGCTTTTAATATTACACAGAGCTCTTCAGGTCTGAGTAAGCTTGAAAGCTTGTCTGTTTTACCAACAGAAGTTGATCCAATAAAATATTACCTCACCCACCTTGTCTCTCTAATATCCTGGGACCAACACTGCAAAAATAATAGTGCACACTTAATTTGTAGAGACCTAATTGCTTGTAATTTCATAAACTAGGAAAACAGCCTTTTTTCCATTAAAATAATCTGACTTTTACCAATAGCTCTGATAACTCCTGTGAGATAGGTGCTGGTTGCTGATGGCTAAAGTTGCCACTATGGGTCCACATGTGTCGTCAAATATATGCCACATATGTGTTTTGATGAGTAAATTCATCTGACTTGTTATTTACAATTCATGTAAATTGGTATTGTTAATTAGCTGGAATTCTCCTGCACACTTAAAGGATGATGAAGTATGTATAGGACAAAATTCACTGACAAAAGAGGTGAGATTAGAGTGAAAATAAGAATAGGCTATCCAACAACCAAGTTATTCCTTTGTTACTTTCTTATAGTGCAAGTTACCCCTATGGTGTACATTAATAGTGCTGAAGGCATTTGTACTGTGATGTATTTCTAAATTGGAAGCCCCTACCAAAGCACTGGTCATGGGACTGAGATTAGGAGGATGAATCTCCAGTTGTTCACAGTACGATTTTTTTTTTCATAGCCTGCTTAAATAGATGGAATTTGAGGTAACTATTTCTAGCATGCCGGATGAGATTGGAGAAGGGCAGATGCTGCACTTCTCCAAGGCATAATAGATACCTTATGTGTCCATCCATAATTAATGTAAACCTGCTGCATGTGGGGTAGTGTTTTCCTCAGCCATGAGGTGAAAGGAGGTCTTGACTGACCAATAAACTGGGAAAACTAAGGCTAAAAATATGCAAACAGGACACTAAAGATTATAGGATGCCAGGAGTGGAGATGTACACAGACATTCCACAGGACCACTGTAGATGCTAACTGTAGGTAAGTAACTGTTCTTTACTCTTCCAAAATAGACAGTATGAGTTACCAGTGCCAAAGACACTCATGATGTCAGCTGTAGATGTACATAATAGAGAAGATGGGTAGTCATGTGTCCATATATGGTTTATTTGGTAAAGTTTATTCAAATCAGAATGCTTCTTAAATGAGATCCACTGCTGTGCATTTTATCTATGCATATAACATATTAGTCAGTACACATGGTGCACATCCGAACTCAAGAGTTGAAGTGGGTTGTATGAATTTGAATGATCTTCTTTAAAAAAAAAATTCCTCATATAAGCCATAGACTGTAACAAATCTTGACTATTATATTATAGTTCTATCCTGAGATTGTTACCCCTTTGATACAGGATATATCTGATAGATGTGAGACCTTGGAAGCATGGAAACTTCAAAAGATTATTTTGCTGAGATGTGCCAGATGGACCCAGGGATTATTCTTAAATGTGTGTACCTATAAATGTTATATGTATCTTTGTGAGCAAAGGATTGTATGCTAACTCCATGGTGAGGGTTACTGAGCTTCCTCAAGGAAATAAAAACAGCAGAGAATAATTACTGCAATTCCTGGGACAGGCAAACCACTCCAGAGAAGTACCACCTTAAAGTGGGATGGAGGAGGGCAAATGGAAGAGATCCAGGAGACAAAGGGCTTTTGGTATAAAGGGTCAGCGTGAACAGACTCAAAGATCCTCATTTTGATCCAAAAAGTGACACGAGATTGTAACCTAAAGGGCAAAACCCTGCAGGAAGGGTTTGAAAGATTGCAACCTGACAGATTCTCCTTGTGGAAGATGGGTAAAAGCTGGTAAGCTTAGCATGCATGTAGACTATTTATTGTTTTATGATATGTTTTCTTTGTAATGCTTTTGTCCTAAATAAATGTACTGTACTTTGTGAAAGTTGGCTGCTCACTGGGAAACACTGTCATAGTCCCTGGGAGAGAGCAGAACCATGGGGTGCTGGAGTAAGGTCAGATCTGCTGGGATAGACGCAGTGAACTACAAGTACTATACTGAATATACTAAGTGAAGTATAGATGGGTTAAAAAATAGATAAGTTAGTGGAGGATAGGTCCATCAATGGGGATTAGCCAAAATGGCTAGAGATGCAACCCAATGCTATGGGTGTCCTGAACTTCTGACTGCCAGAAGCTGGGACTAGATAACAGGGGCTGGATCATTTGATAATTGCCCTGTTCTGTTCATTCCCTCTGATGCATTCGGCTCTGACTACTATCAGGAGCCAGGATACTGGGCTAGATGAACCATTGGTCTGACCCAGTATGGATATTCTTATGTTCTTAATTGCAGGGGGACTGCAAGTCTAAATCCCGTCTGGAAGGAAAGGGACATAAGTCCCCACCAACAAAGAGATGACAGCTGGAGGCCTGAGATCTAAAAGGGGTGCCTTTGAGCAGACTAGGGAGGGAGCAGAGATGCAGTTAAGCCCAGAACTGTGGCAACAGTTTATACACTGCCCTACATACAGAAGATATTTGTTTTCAAATTTGCTAGGTAGTGGTGTATTGTCTTTAACAAATCAACTGACTTCCTTACCTTTCTCAAAAACCCATCCCATATGACTGCTGTAAACATCCCCTTCTTGCCTGTGAATATTTATGAATTCTTAACACATACAATGCTCTCTTTTATTAAAAATTTTTTTTTGCTAAAAACTCAAGTTCGCTTACTGTAGAATCCCTTAAAACAAAACAAAAATGTCTACAAAACCATTTTGGAATGTTTTGTTTGGGGGGAGATGGGGGAGGGAAGATAGCACTTTTCACAGTTACATGTGTGTACACAGGTGTAGACTGCGGTTATGTAAAGGAAGTGGGTGGCGTAAGGGCAAACTTAAATGTATTATAACAACTTGATCTGTACTTCTAAATTCCTTATGTTTCTTTTTTGAACAGTGTTAAGTCTGCAAAACTAAACTTTGGTTCTGCATTATGGTATTTGGCATGTAAAGTTGCTGGAGACACTGAGACGTTACATGCTACAATTTGCTACAGGTGGGGAACTGAATTTGTGTGGTTGCAATATACATAGCTTGATGAATTGTACTCTGAAATAAAGAAGACTGACACTTCATATTTCAGAGTGGCTTATATGTATTATACCAGGAGTTTTTCTGGACCATCCCTTCTCACTCTCTCTCTTCTCTTCGAAGAAAGACACGTCCACAACTATTAAAAGTTAAGGTCAATTAAAGGTTTGATTAATTGATTCATTTCTTAATGTAAGGGTGTTTGCTTACTCTGAATAGCTGACACACAACTGGTCTTTAGGAGTTATGCACCCAGAACCCAGAAGAACCAACAAAGAACATGAAGATTTAGAAATCCCTAGTTTGCTATTTCCCTGAAAAAAAAGCTCTTAGGCAGCCCCTAGTCAGTTTTACACATCCCTGTACTTTTTACCAAGACAATAGGGTTTAGCCAGGATTAGAAAGAAGGGCACGACCCGATGCTCACAGGGCTAAGTTCTCTTGATTGGACAAACTGCACTCAGCACCAGGATTAGAAGCAAGGGGTACAAAAGTGGTTTTAAGCTGCTTTTATATTCTCTCGGTCTGGGGCTGTTCTAATATAAGCCCAATTGCAAGTGACCACCAGGGGCCATTTTGATAGGCTGAGCTGTGGGGATGCCCCAGCAAACCAACTTTCCTCTAGAAATACTCCCAGTGTTGGGGGCCAGGGCCCTGACCCACTTTTAGCCCAGTGGGTAGAGCAGTCACCTGGAACATGGGAGATCCAGATTCAGTTCCCCCCTCTGCCTGAGAGGGGATGAGAGATGGAGAATGATCCTGTAGCCTGATTGTTACAAAATCCCTTCAGAAACCCAGGGTTCAGCCCTGGCTCCAGTGACTCAACTCTTTAATTATTTACAGACAGCAGAAGACCTACATCAGAATATCCCATAGTCTAGTCGTTAGAGCACTCTTCTGGGAGGCAGGAGACCCCCTATACAAATCCTTTCTCTGCCTCTGGCAGAGAGGAGGTAAGTTAACCTGGATCTCCCACATCCCAGGCAAGTGCTCTAATCACTGGGCGAAAGGTTATAAGGTGGGTAACACCACTACCATGTCCTCCTCAATCCAGATTTTGAATGGAGCCCAATCCAGTAGACAGCATCTAGCACACATATGGAATCAGGCCCTGCATGCAATTTAGGCAGCTTGAATGCATATTTTTCCCCAGTTTGTGAATCTCTCTGGGGCTTGGGTGGAGATATGTATCCAGATTTATAAAGGGAGGCAGCAGTGCCTATGTCCAGGGGCAGAAACTTAAGACACCTAGGAACTTTGCCTTTGAAAACGTGGGCACTGAGTGAGTTTAGATGCCTACAACATTCAATGGGAGTTTTGTGGCTCATAGTGTGTCACAGAGTGGGGGGGAGTTAGGGCCCTGCACCCCCCACTTTCTGCGATTCACCGTGACTTTTAGCCAGCCAGTAAAACAGAAGGTTTATTAGACAGGAACACAGTCCCAAGCAGGGCTTGTAGGTACAACCAGGACCCCTCAGCCAGGTCCCTTTGGGGGGCAAGAATCGTAGACCCCAGACTTGGGGTTCCCTGCCTCTTCCCAGCCAGCCCCAGACTGAAACCAAAAACCCCTCCAGCAGGCTCTCTCCCCCTCCTTCTCTCTCCTTTCCCTTTGTCCAGCTTTCCGGGCAAAGGTGTTGACATACCCCACCCCCCTTCCTGGCTCAGATTACAGGCTTAGGTACCATCCCTCACCTAAAGTCATCCCCTGCTCTCCCATCCCCCATGCGGACAGTCCCAGTAAAACTAAACGGCATTCCCAGGTCAACCCACCCTGCTCCCTACTGCATCACACAGTGGAGCCAAAACTGGGACTTTAAGCACTTAAACCTGAGACTTAGGTGCCTAAGCTTGGGGTTTAGAAGCCTAAATACCTTTGTGGATCTGGGCCCAAGTCAGCTTAGGTGCCTACAAGGTTAGGTGGCAGTTGAGGGGGGATTTTGTGACTCATAGGGGAGCCTAAAACTGGGACTTAGGTGCCTAAGTACATTTGTGAATCTGGGCCTGAGTGTCTCTGTGCCAAGCAGAGATTCCCTTAGCACAAGGGAAATCTTCAAAGGGCTGGATCTATAGTCTTTACATCTCTTTTGCACTGCCAGATCAGTCCAAAGCGACCTTAATGCAGCCAAGACTTTGGTGCACACAATCCATACAGTGTGCATGCCATCACAGAGTTCTAAAACTGAGACACAAACTTCTCTAAGTTTATGCATGGATCTCCCACTGATGTCGATTAAAAGCATTCCAATGTCTGGGTCAAAGTGATCATGATTTGAAGACTAGCTCATGGCCTAGTTTGACCTTTGTCCTCATAAAGGTCATATTTACTTATTTCTTGCAGTGTGTTAATGTAGGATATTTGCACAGCTGTAAACATACACACCTTGAACAATTCCACAGAAGCTAATTGATTACTGTGTATAAGTTAAAGTTTTTAAAGTAGGATACTTCACTCTATGATGCTGTGCTTAATTTGTACATATGGAAAACAGCTAGTCTCTCTCTCTCTCTCTCCCTCTCCCTCTCTCTCTCTCTCTATATATATATAAAATCTATTAATTTTGGAGTACTCTCTATGGGAATTAATTTCTCCATCACTAGAGAAATTTCATACTCTACAGGATACTGAAGGGAACAATCCAGGTTTGGGACAGTAGGGTAGACAAGACATCTTTTCCAGCTAGAATGTCTTTGATTCTCCTTGCTGCCAATGCAGGCAGTTGTAAGAAATTAATTTTATAAGTTTGTAAAAATAAAACTGATAATACCTGAATGACTTTTGACCCCTGGACTGGCATGTTGAGTCTCCAGTGTTAGAACTTTGTCACTAGTGTGGTGGTGTTTATCACACTTTTGCTGAAGAAGTTAGAAGTGGCTGGAAGATGGTAGAGTAATAATAGGAAAAATGAACCTTGACTTGTATAAACACAAGTATAAAACTTGATCTTTGTAATACCTCTGCTGATTCATTCTATAATGTTTATATATTCATATTTATACTAGAAAATAACACTTCTGAAGCTGTCATCTCATCTTCATCTACACACACAATTTTTCCTGTGTAACAGAAGACAAAAAAGAGCTCTTTGATAGTTGCTCCAATATTAATGGGTTCTTTAGGTGCCGGGGAACACTTAAGCATCATGCCACCATTCATTAAGACTGAGGATGATTCTAATGACTAATCAAATTAATGTAATTTTAAAATGGAGATTGTAAAAAAAAATTTTAGCTATACATTTGTAACAAAAAAATATGATTAAATTATTTTTTACTACTGGCTTGTTTATAATCTAAGAACATATTTGCCTACCAAAGTGCAACCCCCACCATGAATGACTTAACTCTCCCCTAAAGCCCTTCCCCACTCATGCGCCGTCCTCTTTTTCCACATTATTGATGACTTTTTCAACAAGAAGAATGACAAGATCGGATATGAAAACCCCCCTCCTACTTTTCCTTTTACCTGCCTGTCCCCTCTCCTCCTTCCCCCTATCACTGACACTGAGGCATTTAACCTGTTTTTCTCCTCTAACAATGCCACCTTTCCCACTGATTCCATCATCTCATCTCCTTCCCACCTCCCATACTCTTCTTTACTCTACTCTCATAAGGTCACTTCCCATCACAATAGGATAGGGAGTAATCATAGTGTGCTTCTAACAATCCCAGAGTTGATCCACTGCCCTCTCCCATTACTATCTCTTCTTTTTCTGTCCCTTCACTTCTAAATTCAAAGAATGTGCCATCTACAAACATCTCAAGCTCCTCTTCATCAACTCCATCTTTAGTCTATTCCTATCTGGTTTCTGCTGTCTTCACTCCACTGAAACTGCTTTCACCAAGATCTCTCTGACCAAATCTCTGGCCTGTACTCCATCTTCAGACTCAAACTCTCCATAGTCTTTGACATCAGTGATCATACTCTCACTCTGAAATCTTCTTGTTCCTTGACATATGCAAATCTGTCCGCTCTTAGTTCTTCTACCTTTCTGATCCCTTCAACATCTCTTTCAGCAGTGTTCCTTGTCCCAGCTTTCACTTTTCATGGCGTTTCCATTGGGCTCTATCCTTGGATCTCTTCCCTTTCCCCTTGTGTCCTTTCTCTAGACGATCTCATTTGTTTACATGGCTTCCACTGTTATCTCCACACTGATGACTCACAAAGCTAACCCAAAACTCCCAACCAATTGGAGGAGAGTGCAGATCTCTTTTCATCAATATAGCTCCCATTTGCTGAGGGTTTCTACTTCAGATATTTCCTCAGTCAGAAAAAAGAAAAACTCTACCTTTACTCCATCATGGACTTTAGGAAATTGAACAATTACATCAAGAAGTTCAAATTCTGCATGCTGACAAAGTGTCTCTGTTATTCTTACCCTTTCCCCCAAGACCATTTCAAGGCTCTTAAAATGCATGATTTAAAATCTCAGTCAGACCAGCTCAGTAAAAATATTTTCACTTCATATCTCAGACCTCAAGGAGACCACGTATGCATATATCTGGCTGACTGGCTGGTTCAGGCTTGCACATGACAAGCCATGGAGGAATTTCTGATAGTACCATGTACCCCTTCTGACCTTAATACTATGGGTAATTGGGGGGAAATATCCAGAAAATATATTTAACTGGAACAATCCTGGACAATAAAAGCCAAGACTTTAATGTCAAAGAAATGACTTGTGGATATCTCCTAAACAATATTCCTTCCTGAGGGAGAGCCCAAAACCTGCATCATCAGGTTTACTCTTAAGATTAACAGATTTCACAGTCTCCTCCATGTGACACCTTATGCTTAACTACAGATGAGACCATTACTACATTGATTGGCAGTGAATAACACTCCACCTGTGGAGGATGTGGCAGTACTTGATCACAGACATGTTCCTATTACATTGATATAAAGATCGTATTTATGCCTTTATATCAATCTCATTGATTCCACTGCTGGTCAGAAAATTAGTTCTTCAAGTGTACTATCCCTGCACTAGGATTCACACTATGCATCTGCCTTCCCTAGAAAACTATTTCTAGTAACCTAAGATTTAAAAGAAGGAATTGAGGTAGTTAGATCCGTACTGCTCTTTTATAGCCTTGGCTCAGAGAGCTTGGAGGGCTCTTGTGCAGCTCCAGTGGACACAACTTTCTAGAAAGATTCTGAAGCTCAGCAATACTAGAGGTATCTATCTCATATGTGTACATATGCAAAGGCAATACAATCAAACAACTTAGTTGCTGGTAACTAACCTTTATCAGGTCTTTCCCTTGTTTGCTGATAAATATTGTTTTCTGGCACTTGAAGTTTTACTTTACAATACACAGGCTACCTTTGCTATCATTTATTTACTATATTGCATGCCAATTAAAAATAATCTGTAACATAATCCATAGTGCCATCCACATTCTACACGATCACAGAAGTTAGAAATGGAAAAAACTTATTCATCCAGTTAGTCTTCCCTCAGTCAATGAAGAATTGTGCCCTACAGTTTATTCTCCAGTGCTTTGTTCAGTTGGTATTAAATGACTCAAGCAACAAGGTTCCCACCTCTCCCCTTGGGAGATACTAAAACATACAGTTCCCCTCCCTTGTCTCTTTTAACAATGCCTAACATTTTCATTCTATTTAGTTTTGAAATGTAAGAAAAGGAAATTCACATACTAAAATCTAGTTTTAAATGCAATTAAGGTTGTGATGTGAATGCACAAAAGCAAGGAAGCACACAGTTAAAGCAGAAAGATAGCATATGTGTTAGTCACAATGTGGTGCCATCTCAGTGTTACATTTTTGAGTTAACTGTACATTCCTTTGTTTTTCCTGGTTTGTACCTTAATGTTATGTAAGTGCACTTTTATTGTATAAAAATTAGTATTAAGGTAAGTTTTATTGCTATCACACCAACAAACCACATTTACAAATAAATATTTGTTCCACAAACTAATGTGTTACCTGACTGGAAATAATCATTGTCTTCCATTATTTTTTTCTCAGTATTAGGACTTTGTCTTCTAGTCCTTAACCTGTTATGTGTATTGAATTTCTCAAAATGGAACATGCTTGTTAAAAATACATAACTTCAAGATCAGCAAGAGGTAAAACACTCTTTAAAATAGTAATATATGAAAAGTCTTTTTCATACCACAATGCCTCTTTGACAGCAGAGCACTCTTGGGCTTAAAGCACAAACATTAGTGCAGCCACATATGAAGTGAAGACAGCGTGTTCATTGACTAAGGTTTGCTCTACACTACAGACTTATTTGGTGTAACTATGGTGCTCAGGGTGTGGAATATCTACACCCAAGTGATGCACTATTACTAACCTAACCCCTGGTGTAAACCGTGCTATATTGATGAGCATTCCTGTTGACATAGCTATTGCCTCTTGGGGAAGTGAAGCACCAACACCAATGGGTGCATCTTCACTAATGCTACAGTGATCCAGCTGAATTGGTGCAGCTCTGCTGTTGAAGCACTGTATGTATAGTTAAGCACTAAGCCTATGTCCATATTGCTGCTAGCTCTCATGTAGCCAGTGCAAGTATAAATAGCAGACATGCATCTGAGGAAGTGGGTATTCACCCACGAAAGCTCATGCTCCAAAACGTCTGTTAGTCTATAAGGTGCCACAGGATTCTTTGCTGCTTTTACAGATCCAGACTAACACGGCTACCCTCTGATACTTGATATATAAATAGCAGTGTAGCTGCAGATCACTGATAGCAGCAGTGGAGGCACAGTTGAGCTGGGCTGAGGATAAGGCCACCTGAAACTGGTGCTATTGCAGCAACGCTACTATGTATACTTGTGCTGGGTGGATGAGAGCAAACGTGACTAGTTGTATAGGAGCAGGGCAATTACATCCCTACATTATAGTGGAGACTCTCCATGACCACGATTTGGCTAAGTCTAATGTGACTCAGTAGCATCCCTTTTAGGTCGCTAAGGAGTGGTCTGGACACACTTTAGGATCATAGATTCATATATTATGAAGCCAGCAGGGAGCACTGCTGTGACCTCCTGCAAAATACAGGCCAGAGAACTTCCCTGCATTAATTCCTGTTTACACTACAGCATATATTTTAGTAAAACAGCTAGTCTTCATTTAAAAATTGTCTGTGGCGGAGAATCAATGGAGTTCTGTGTCAGAGTGCGGCTGTAACACAAGACTGTAGCAGGGGGGATGTAAAGCAGGATAAATGGGGAGGCAAAAGTAGCCCCAGGCAAAAAGAGAAGAAAAAAAATCCAGATCTGCCTTTCAACTGAGTTTCTGTTCAGGTGCAAATTTAAAAGGAGGAAACGGGGGTGCAGCTAGATTAGAGGCCTGGGCGGGTACAGAAAAGAGGGGCCTATAAAACCCAGCTTAATGGCAAGGAACGAGCCACACATTTCTCACTGGCTCAGGGGCCATAACGGCCTCACGTGTAATGCCGACGGGAGCCTGCTCACTTGACAACGGCCCACGTCATGTACGCTGAGTAGCATGCAGCACCCCGGGAACAGTCAGGGCTACTCTCCCTGGGTAGCTGCGGCACCGGCCCTCACGCAGCCCGCGCTCTCATGTGCCCGCTCAGCGCCCTCGCCAGCTCTCCCTGCGCGCTGTGGCCGCAGAGGTAACAAAGACACGGAGCCATCGGACGGCCCTGCCCGGAGGCGCGAGGGGGTGGCCTAGTCACACAGCAGGGGTAACGGCCCGCCCCAGCGCTGCACGCGCCCCGGGCCTAAGGCAGCCTGCTCCCCCCGTAACGCAACCGCGACCTCCTCGCTAACCCACCCCACCACCGGGCAACTTAATCCGCCCGGGCCACGGCTGCCAGCTCCCCACAGCCCAGAGCTGCTCTCCCTACCCCCCCCCCATCAAAAGGGATCTCTGATTGGTGGACAGTGCTGCCCTTCATGTGCCGTAGCCAATCAGGCTAGGGCTAACGGAGGCAGAGTACCCAATGGGCGCGCTACTTGCCGCCCTTGCCCGCCGCTGCCGGGCGGCTGAGGCTACGAGTTGCCATTCGGGGGTAGGCAGGGCGGCGAAGAGAGCGGGTGGCGGCTATTGCGGCTCGCGAGGGTAGGCGCACGGGGCTTGCGGGCAGCGCTATATGATGTGAACGGGGCTCCGCAGCGCGCCCGACGGGCGGCGATGGCCAGAGCCTGGCGCGGGAGCAGCCGCCGTCGCCTATAGGAAGCGCCGGGGGTAGCCGGGCGGCGCAGAGAGTCGGTCGGGCCGTGAAGCGCTTGTCCCGTCCCCGCCCCCCGGCGGCGGGTGCATGTGGGGAACTGGCCGGGGGCAGCGCACGGAGCCCCGGCCGGGACTTGCGACCCCCCTGCCCGCCATGTCCTCCTCGTCCAGCTCCTCGCAGACCCCGCCCGGGCACCACCCGCCGCAGAGGATGAGGCGCGGCGCCGCCGGGTCACCCACCGCGGCCAACGGCGCCGCCGGCAACGGTGCGGGGGGAGGCGCCGCCAGCAGCGCCGGGACCAGCCGGCTGCTGCAGCCCATCCGAGCCACCGTGCCCTACCAGCTCTTGCGGGGCAGCCAGCACAGCCCGACCCGCTCCCCTTCCGCCTCGGTGGGGAGCAACACCGGGCCGGCGGGAGGCGGAGGGGGCCGCGGCAGCAGCCCGCCCAGCCCGACGCCGCCGGTGGCAGTGGCTGCCCCCCCGGGAAGCGGCGTGGCGGACCCGGGGAGGGTGAAGGGCAGGCAACGGCGCTCGCCGGAGAGCGGTGGCAGCAGGAGGAGCAGCTCACCTGAGAGACGGAGCCCCAGCTCCCCGGTGTACAGAGGTAAAACACCCGGGGCGGAGAGAGACCAGGGGGGCCGTGGCCGAAACACCATCTTCTGCACCTTCCCCTCCAGAGGAGGGCGTGTGAGCCCCGAAATACCCCCCACCCGAGAGAGGGACAGGGAGGGTTGAATCACCTTCTCTGATCTACTGCAAAGAGACGAGCCATGAAATAAACCCCCAGGAGACTCGTCTCAAACCTGAAAATACCCCTGTGATGAGTTTCCCCAGAAAGATGGGGAGTGAGCCCCGAAATACCCCTTCTCCTTACTTCCCAAAGAAAGATTGGGGCTGAGATCTGACCTCAAAAGAAATTCTATTTCATCTCCCTCAAAGGGGAGCAAATGGGGGGGATGAGCCCTGAAATGTCATCTCCCTTTTCAAGGGAGAGTGAGAAATCAAGCTTTAAAGTACCCTTTGCAGAGAGAGATTGGGGTTTGGGGCTAAAGTACCTCTCTGTGCTCCCAAATAGAGTGATAAGGACAGGCCTGTAAAATACACCCGCATACATGCACACAAAAGAAGGTGCTAAGAAGGCCTGAAAGGATCACTCTCCCATACAAGAGGAGGTACAAATACAACATATAAAGTATCTCACTCACTCACTCACTCACACTCTCTCTCTCTCCCCCCTCCTTGCAAAGAGGGTTGAACACAGGCTTTGATATACACACACACTTGATGAGATATAGATAGGTGCTCTAAAATATCCTACCTTAGTGCACATGGGTATAAAACACACCTTATAAATGCATCTTGCCATATATGCCTGGAGATAATGAAAAGCCCTAGAATATCCCACTACCACCCCTATATATCTGCACACACACGAATTGAGATGGCACAGATATAAGCTCTAAAGCAATGCCTTCCCTCTCCATGGTATTTTAAAACAAACCCAACCCCTTAAGCCCTACACACACCTCCTCCCCCAATTTTAACTTTAAGGTTAAAATGTGAATTTTAAAATTCTGTACGCATCAAAACAAAACACAGAGTTCTAATATAGTCTCAAGAAATGCTGGAAACAAACCGCCAGACTTAAAAAAACATAAAATGCCTCAAAGAAAAAAATTAGAAAAATGATAGAAACCTTAAAAACCACAACCTAAAATACAGCCTAAAAAGCTTTACAATAAGTACAGACTCATTATCAGCAGCTCTGACATAACCTGCTTCATGTTGTCTGTTGAATTATTAAAGGTGTTAAAGTGACTGTGGCCATCTTAGTCCCGCCCTCACTTCAGCAGTTGAATGAATCAGACTGAATGCACTTTGTATGTTACCATGCCGCAGTTATCAGGTATCGCACATCACCTCTTCATGGGAACATTTTATATGGTTCAGCACCCCCTGCACCTCTCCCTGAGTGTCTCAATCTTTATAATTTGCCACAGAAATTAACATAAATATGTTTTGGTTGTCAACATGTTTTGTAGCAGTGGAATCAGTTCCCTTACTCACCCTACCCCCCCCAATCGCTACTAGGTTTGTGGTGAATTCTTGAAGTCTATTGTTGTGTTTGTGACTTGAGCTGATCTGTCTATTCAAAGAGTCCTATATACAGGCAACTCACTATGTAAGTATATAAACATATGACTAATAATATTAATGTATGGAGTTGGTATACTGTATACAGTAGTTACCCTTATAGCGAAGACTAAATGCTTTCCATCACATCTGAGTATTTATGCCAACATTATGCAATAGATCTATGATCTTTATTTGGAAAGAGATTTGTAGAATTACTGGGTTTTCCATGCTTTCAAATGGAAACAGTCCTTAGCAATTTTGCTTCAGTCAAGTTGTATTTAAAAGACAGAGGTTCATTTGTTCCCTTAACTCTAGGAATTTGTATATTTTTTTTCTTATTGAGCTTCCTTTTTCTCCCCTTTAGAGACATACAAGTGTACAGTGTTACTCTGAATTCTGGGAAATCAAATGGGAGGTCAGCCAAAACAAAACAGACTTGATGCATATAATTAAGCGTGAACATTAAAGCTGATGACAAATAATATTATAAATCAGTTCCCAGGTCTAACTTTGTGATAAGGATTGTAATGTTGCAGTGTGTGAGGGTCTGCACTTCAAATGGAGCGTGGGATGTGGGTAATTACCTGTGGTTGGAGAGAAGTACTGCAGAGCTGTTAAATATTTCATTAATGTATTATGTGCGTTTTTTTAATAAATACATTTTTGGTTGAGTAAAATTTTAATTTTACAAAGTGACATACATGTTTGGAACTGTAAGTTGTTGTCTTTGTCTTAATAGTTCAGACCTATAAATTAGTACTGAATGACTTCTCAATCATTAAACTTGCTTGAGCCTGCCTTATGGTAAACTATGTTAGCAGCAGATAAAATTTTGATGCTGTTCTGTGTGTATACTATGTAAAATTATAAGTAATCCATCAAGATATCTGTCCATAATCTGTATGCACCCCAAGGAATTTGTGTCCCCCCCCGCTGCCCTTCAGGTCCAGCGAGCTGCTGTTGCAGAAACTGATATCCTACAGCAGATCATGAATGAATGAAAACAACGTGATCACCCTAATAATGACGACTATTGCACACAACGGCAGCTTTATTTTACAGAAATACAGGCACCATTTTCTAGAAGACTAGAGTGATAAAGACTGTTTTTATAGTTTTGTGAATTAAAAAGTAAAAAACAAAAAAAAACATTTATAAAATCTGGAGCATGGATGAGGTACCACACAGCATGAGTTTGCCTCATTTCTTTGATCTGCTCTGTTCTGGATCTTTAGTGCATAACGTACATGAAGTAAAAATCAGTGATAGCTTGTACGGTGGTGTCTACAGAGACTATAGAATGGTGTTGGAGTACTACTGCAGTCATAGTGGAGGGCTTAAACACTTCTTGTCATCAAATATGGATCATCTTACTACAGATGGTTGCACAGTTTACTCCTTTGGCTATTATTAGCCTCTTAATCATGCCTGAGTATGACATAAGTCTTAATGAAACTATTACATTTTGTTTCATACTCTTAAAGCATTTCCACTTTTGATGTAAACTGAAAGTTCCCACTGTTGGCATAATCCTATTTTTTGCAATGCAGAGACCGTTTTAGTTCTGGCTGTGCAGACTGACTTGCATTGTTTCAGGAGCATGCTGGTGTGGGAGACTGGCTATGCTTTTGACAGAAAAGACTTTTTTTTCTGTACCTAAAACACCTGGTGTTTTTCTCAGTTCCTTTCAGTATAGATGCTTTGAATGTGATTCCCCCCTCTAGACCACCTTGTGTGAAATACTCCAGTATTATGAGTGGGTTTCCTGAGATTTATTTTTTAAAAAAAAATAAAAAACCATATTCTGTAAAACTTCTTTGGGTTTGAGCCTTTTAGGGGTCAAGGCAACTGCTGTTGCTGCAGACACTGACATCACTACTGCATGAATGAAAATGGCATGCTCCATTTCTTCCTCCCATCATCCTCTTCACACACCCTCCTTTCTAGGATGTTCAATATGCTATTTATATTTCTAAAATAAGATAGCTTTTTTTATGTTAAGTCTTAAATCTAAACATGCCATAAAAATAACTTTGATAGGAAAACTGTTTTAAAAATGCTACCAGCATTTCTGTATGATCAATATTGAAATTGCATGGCTGAGAACTTTAAAGTTTTGTATACCTTCATCAAATTAGCCCCCCTCCAAAAACAAAAAACAAAAACCTCCTGTCCCACCCCAAAACACTGAGTAAATGTACTTTTTTGGGGGGTATATTAGAATAATCTTGGAAATGTGCTAGTTGAATTTAAGATGAGAAAAGGAAAATACTACGTCATTAAGGTGCATGTTTTTTTTTTTTTATAGCCAAAACCAGTGTTTTAGAAAATGGGTATAAAGCCCTATGGCTTGTTGAATGTAAGAATAACCCAGTTTTGTGGGGTGAGGAATGTATGCCTCAGCCTGTTTAATGCAGAAATTGGTTGATATATAAGGCAGCATGACTAGCAACAGAAGACAGTTCAGTAGAAATGATGGCTTGAATACTATTGCACTAAGATGTCAGTTGAGTGAACAAAATAGATGTTGCAGTCTTTGTTCTGGTGGGGGGGTGTACATGGAGGGCTGGGGGAAGCTACCAGAATTCCCTCTAGTTGAATAAATTTAGATCTTTTTTTTGCAGGGAGGCAAAGACAGTAGTTCATATTAAAAACTTGCTGAATTTATAGAATCTCACTTCCCCTGAGGTCATAATATTATAGCTGCCGTTCAAATACAAACTAGTTTTGTAGAATTTTTGCCTGTTTTCAGATTGAACATTTTGCATTCAGAAGAAATGCCCTAATTTGAGTGTGTTAATTACAGTGGTATCTGCTAGTGTTACAATTATCAGAAACATTCTCTTATATGGTTTGTAATGTAAATCTTTTTTTCCTGAAATTTCCAAAGTCAGAGTTAGCTGTAGGGACAACTTTCAAAAATATTTTAATTGATTTAGCTGTTTAGGGAATTAAGCACTTTTAATATTTTTATAAACAACTCCTGGAGGTTTGCCAACACTAAGAAGAGAAAGAAATAGCCAGGTGCTCCAGAGGAATAAATGTGTTTTATCATTTACTACTTCAGAAGAGTGCTGTTTTGCCTATGCACATATGAAGCTTTTGGTATTTAAAAAATTAAAATAAAAAAACCTTCAAAGGTTAAACTATTTGCATGTCTCCTGGATTAAAGGCATCGAACAGTTTGACACAATGGGAGTTTATACCAAGGGTCCTGCTGTACCAAAAATCAAGACCCCTCCTTTATCTCTAACAAATAAATATAAGGAAATATTTTTTTAATGAAACTTCCTACTCTGAGTTGATCAGCGTGCATGCACAATTGCAGCATTCTCTTTTGTGGCTGCAACAATTCTCTCTCCCTCCTCCTTTACCCTACCCTCACCCTTAAAAATTGCTTTAGTTGAAGTATAATCCATAACACAGGTAACTAAGTCACTTTGGACTAAATTTGAAACAGATCCCATGAGGTGAAAGGCTGTTTGGATAGATCAAGGGTCTGGTGATCGTCTCCTTTGATAAGGATGTTTATTAGGTGTGCTGTGTTAATCAGCTTGTTTGTGCTATTAAACAGGTTCTTAAAAGGGTTTTTTCAGATCCTATGGCATAGAAAAATGGAAAGATTTAGGTTTTTCTTCTGAACTTGCAGGTATTGCAGCAGCTCACAAACATGTAAAGGAAATAGTATTTTTGTTCAGTGAGGATACCACTATAAAAGAACTCCACTTTTGGTTGTACTTACACAGTGATTTATATTTTCAAGTCACTATATTAACTTTAATCTTCACCCCTATAAAGTAAGCCAGTATTATAATACATATGGGGAAACTGAAATATAAGTTGACTTGTCAACATCCACAGAACAAGTCAGTAGCAGAACTGGAATTAGGATTCTGAAGTTTCTGGTTTCCATTCTTGCCCTTTGCTGTGTTCCATACAGACAAAAGCTGCACATTAAACTGCAAAAGAAAAGATGGAAAGAATGTATATAGTAGAATTATATGAAGAAGCCAACATGTTCAAAATATGGGTTGGTACAGTATAGCAGAGTTCAGCAACCCACTGAACTTAGTAATGCATTAGGAAACTAGGAAGTAAACATTATACTGCCTTCTGCTATTGAAGTTTGAGTGGTTTGATAGGTGTTGTTGCCATCAGTAGTTGATGGCTATCAGTTTTCTAAGCAACAGTTTCATTTTACTTGGACTTGGAAAAGCTAGCCTTAACACTGCATCTGTCATGTTGTAAAGTATATGCATGTGATGTTTGAGACATTAAGCAAACATTAAAAGTGCAAGCAAACAGTCAAGGTATACCTCAGATTAGACTGTATTTATTTTCTAAAATATGTGCTCTAGGAATTATTTTGGGGAAATTCTATGGCCTATTTTATACTGGAGGTTAAGATGATCACAATGGTCCCTTCTGGCCTTAGAATCTCTGAATATGTTAAACAGGGTGGATTTGATTTAAATCGCTAATCAGGAAGACTTGATTTAATCATGGTTTTCTACATAAAAATGCAATCTTGTTGGTTGGTACAACCTTTAGTACATATTCTTCATAACTCAGAGATGTAGGTTTCACTTTTAGAAGGTACACACAATACATTTTTAAACAGTGACTTATTTTGAAAACTTTTCAGATTAGTTTTACAGTTATATCAGAAAATGAGTGATTGTTTGCTTATTTCATTTACCAAAGGTAATTGAAGCAGATATTTATGAAGTCATTGGGAGGTGAACTATCTCTAATTCAACAGGTTAATCATTAATATTTGGAGGATTTTCTTGCCATGCAGTATTAGGAAGAGAACATCATGAGACAGACATTAAGTATTCTAGATTTTTTTCTAGACAGACATACAATATTTTAAGACAAAAGCATATGTCCCTCGCTTCTCACATTTATCTCCAGACTTCTTCTCCTTGTCCAGATCTATTTCACCTCCAACAATCTTCTATTCATTGAACTTTTTGAAACTTTGCACTTTTAGAGAGAGGTAAGGGATTGACTCCGGTGTACACAAATTTGCAAAGGGACAATAGAGTTGAAGTCTGTTATGTCTCAGCTGTATATATTTATTTAAAAAACATTTTTGGTGTTAACAAGCATGTTACCTCTGGAGATACAAATCCACAGTTTGAGAACTGCAAAACTAAGCATCTCTGATAGTATCTTCTAGACTGAGCACTAAGTCCCATTGGTTAGATAGAAAGATTGACCTAAATAATCTATACAGAAGCCTGTGGAGCACCATAAGATTGGATCTCTAATCCATGAACTACTGGAACTCCTTTACAAAACTTTTTAAACATTACATTAATATATTGTCTCATATTATAGAATTAGAATTTATAATCCCTATTCCATGATTAGATATATTTGAGCTATAATGTATCTTAATTAAAACTATCTTTTTAGGTAGATTTTTTTTTTCCTCAAAAAGCATTTTATCAAAAAAATCCAATCTTTAAATCTGTTTTTAATAAAATCATTGATTTTTATCCACCCTGATGTTAAACCTATTTTCATTATTACCCCAGCTCAATACTACTTGTCTCTTCATAGTGCAGTTGTGGTTAAGTTTCAGTTTGAAGTGATTGTTCATGTCTACACATAGTAAAACAGCAACTAGCCTTGACTATACAATGATTTTAACACGTTAGCTAATGCGTTTAAAATACATCTTTTCCTACTGAATACAAGGTCATTATGGTAAAGGCATGCTAACTGGATGTTTCTGCTAAAATAGTGATTGATGTAAATTAAAATGTTGACATTTAAATAGCCATTGTTAGGTTTTAGTGTTAACACATCGAAATGAATTAGGGTAGTTTTTATTTCTCAGAGCTACTGTTTCATGTATTCCCTCACACGTATTCCCCAACCAATTCTTGGGTAGAGTCAATGAGAATGAAGAATAAGGGAGGTTTATCACTGTAATCCTTAGATCTCTGGAAGAAATTCTCCTAGATCTACTGCTGATAGTATTGCCCTTCCCTCCCTCTTCCAGTGTTGGCAATTTCCCAGGAAAAACTAGTTTAGAACAGGGCGCCGGTAAATACCAGTTTAAACTGGGAAACATAATTGCATCAGTGTCCAGCAAGTTCAGCAAGCGTAGATCATAGCTTTTCAAACTTGGGATACATCTATTCAAAACTGAGATATATGCTTGGTCTAGCTACTACATCAGAGTTGGTCTTCTGTTACAGAATGCTGCATGGTCAAATATGTCTGGTCTGGTAGTAAGCATGCTTCTGACTTCTTCATGCTTCAAGTCTAAAACTCTACATTTTTTTTTATATAATTGAATGTTTTTGACTTTTGTTTTTACAGTATTGGAAACTGTAATATGAGTCATGACATGTATAATTTCCTTGTAAAAATACCAAACCAAAATGTATACAGACATTCTGATCTCCAGGATTTCAATTATATATTAATATTACACCCACTACAGATTTGCTTTTTATTTATATGACCCTAAATTAATCTACGAATGTACTGCCTTATGTAACACAATTTAAATGTTTAACAGAAACAAAGTGTAATTTGGAGTGCATTAACTAAACAGTTTTAAAAATAGAAAAGCCTGAAACAGGGACTAACTAGGCTTTGCGGCATGGTAGAAACTGATTTTTGCTTGGTAAAAACCATATTTGGTAAATACCATGGTATCGCCTGCCCTCTTCTCTTTCCCACATCTGCCTTCCTCTGGCTGTCAGTCTTCCTCTTGCCTCTCCTGTTACCTTGCCTCCGTGTACCTTCCACATTCTTCTGCATATACACTCTTTCCTCTGCCCTTCCCCCATGTTCCTCTGCTTCTCACAATGCCACTCCCAGTATAGCATATTGGGGTCACCATCTTCCCGAGAACAGTGTGGTTTCTCTTCTGTTGGAACAATGGGAGGTGGTGGCCAGCATTGCTAAAGACAAACTAAACTTACTTCTGAAATAATGGCCATCTTAACCAAGTGGTCTCATTCCTATTGAGAACATCAGGAGATGGTGGCCATTTTGAAAGCTGTCATTTCATCATGCATTTCTCTGAAGTTTATTATCAGGTCTGACCGATAAACTTTCTGCAGTGAAGAATAACAAAAAGATTATTAATTGCTTTTTAAAAACTGTCCATTCTTACAGTTACTCAAGATTCAACACTCAGGTAATTTAAAATTTAAATTAAAAAAAATTACCTTATTTTTAAATTATGCCCTTTGAATTTTATATGTTAAATACACTGAAAAGCCACCTCCATGTAGAGAAAAACAGGGATTTATGCCCCATTTTAAGATTTTTTTTTTTCAGAATGCATCTTAAACTGGAGTCATGACCAGCTGTTCCGTAATAAATACTAAAGTTTGGGAGAGCACATACTTCAATATCCATGTGTGCTCTTCCTGAATACAGTGTTTGGCTATCTAAACCATAACATCATATGAAATTAAAAAAACAAAAACCTTGAAAATCACATATTACATGAGAAAATAATTTTTGAAGCTTTCACTAGTATTGGATCTATACTTTATATTAGCCAGATTAAATGATATGCTAAATATTCCAGTACTTTGTTTACAAATAGATTGTTGCATGTGACCATATGATGAACTGTAACATGGTAACTGCTTATAGGAAATTTTATTTTCTCCAATTATTACAGATTTGGTAATGGGTTAAGACCCATTTGCAGATACTGAGTAATTATACTATTTATTTTTTTTGGTTTGTCATTCTCCATTTGATGCTAGTCTTTGCAATGCCGTCACTGTAGTCTCATCCATACTACTCCAGTGACAGTATTCCCAGTGAGAAGATGAACATTGTATTGTGCTGGTATTAATATGAATGCTAAATGACCAAGTGAACTGCATTGTGTCAGTTCCACTGTGGGTTTCTAATATAATTAAACGATTAAAAACCTTGGCTAATGCAGAGTGAAAGTGGCCCAGTGATAGCATGTGTCCTCCTAGAACACCAAGTTCTGCAAAACTCAAACTTCTGACAAGCAGGAAATACAAAGTTAAGGTAAACACCACTCAATCTTAACTCTGGTCCCCACCTAAAGTTAGTAATAACTACTGGCAATTATCTCAGTTCACTACTGCTGCGTTCATTGTATTAAGTGTAGCTGAATTGAATGGTGGAAGAATAAGGTGCAACAGATTGGAAGAGCTGTGAGTGTGATATGAGGTACATATTGCACCTTGGCATTCCAGGCCGGATCATTTCAATACAGAATTGTGTAGGTTCTGTTAGTAGCAGGGCACTAGGGTTATCTTGCAATGAGTATTGTCAGTACGGAGGTGGGATATGAGAGCAGTATGTGGATTTAATGATGGGTAAGAGGAAGTATAGTTGTGGATGGTATTCTTTGAGGAAGTATGAAGGGGTTGTCAAAGGGAATGAGGTAGTGATTAATTTTACAAGTAAGGTATTCTGTCAGCAAGTAGGCTCAGTTTGAGGGTAGGCCAAATGAAGGTAGCACCTGTCTATTACAGTGAAAAAGCAGAGTGGGAGTGTTATGGGCATATTGGGGCATCACTCAAAGAGGGAAGAGTTAAGGTTTCATGGGCATTTCCCTTAGATATGTATTTCCTGGTTTTCAGAAGTTTGAGTTTTGCTGTACTCAGCATTCTAAAAGGGCACAAGCTATCACTGGTTAACCTTTACACTACATTAATTTTTTTGCCATTAGTTTCCTAGGCTTTTGTAAACAGGAAGTTATGTTTGCTGATGGGAATTAAGACAGCTGCAGACCTCACCTTGGTTTGCAGTTGATATGCTATCATGGCTAGATAATAATCAAAAGACCTAGCTTTTGTATAGTGCTTTTCTCAAAGAACTTTGTATCGTTATCCCCATTTAACAGATAGGAAACTGAGGTATAGGGGCGGAATGGCTTGTCCAAGATCCACCAGGCCAGTGGCAGAGCTATGAATAGTCCAAGTCCAGTGTTTTTTCCACTTGGCCACACGGTTGCTATGTGATGTCTCAATGGTTCTCTCTCTTTCCTGCCTCCCGCCCCCCCCCCTCAAAAAAAATTGATTATAGTAGAATAGGGATAATCGTCATACTTTGAAATGTTTTCGATGTGTAGTTACTAACAGACTTTTAGATGAGATTTCTCACTGGCCCCATGTCCCAAAAATTTGATAGTTTTTTATTAGATAGTTGTTACAGTAACTTCATGCATGTGAGAGAAGACTGGTGTGTGTTTCTTTTTCTCCATACTCTGCACCACCATTCCTTGCAATATGTAGTGTATGCGGCCTTCCCCGATTTCCAGCATCCCCTCCCCTTCCTATTCTATTAAGCCATTAGTTGGCACTATAGAAATCATTAACGTGATAACTTGTTCCTTCCCGTCTTCTGGCCTATGTTGCTGCTTACACCTGTCACAGGCAGTAGCTTACTGGAAGGCCGTACACTACCTTGATTATGTAGCCAGAGCTGCACACTGAGCTGGACCTCTCACTGCCTACTACCCATCTCAAGTTGGGATTCCTATCTTTGAGGCTTCCCCAGCCATATCCTAGGTCCACCCAGTCTGTCTCCCTCTTTCTCTCCCCCCCCCCCCACTGTCCCAGAGTGATTTTTATCTTAACTATTCATTTTCTGGGTTTATGGTGTTTAAACTTGTGTTGCCTTGATTCTCCCCACCCAGATACCAGCTAATATGGCGGGGCAGGGAGAGACTCATACACTCCAAGGAGAGCAGGATATCCCAGAGCAGGCAGGGAAGAAGGTTCAGGCCAGTGCTGAGGGTAGTACTCCCTGAGATCCCAGCACACACAGTGAAAGGGGAAATTCAGGGCTAATATTGGAGCAGGGGAGTGGGGCGGCAATATCCTCTGCTACCACTCATTCTCCAGCTTCTCCCCTCCTACTTCCCCAATCTCTCATCTGTCCCCTACCTCTTATTCCGATTTAACTCCCTCCTCTTAACACCCCTATGCCTAGTGAAAGATCCTAGATCCTCTCCACTGTTCCTTCCTACTCTTGCATCCCAATCATCTCTCCCAGTTAGTATTCACATTTATAATCTTTTCTTTTCACATACAGTTTCAGTTTCTGCTATATTTGAATTACCTTTCTCCGAAATAAATAAAACCCTAGCACCTTGACAAAAGCAGGTTTTTCTCCCAAATGTTGACAATTAAGTCTCAGATTTCTGCCCACGCTGGGATTCAGACTTTGAAGTTGCAGGCTCAGGAAGTTGTTAAATGGTCCATTCATTTCATAAGAACATATGAATGATTATATGGAGTGAGACCAATAGTCCATCTAGCCCAGTAACTTGTTTTCCAACAGCATCCAATGCCAGAGACTTCAGAAGGAATGAACAGAACAGGGAAAATTATTGAGTGATTCATTCCCTGCCATCCAGTCCCAGCATCGGGCAGTCAGAGGCTTAGAGACATCCAGAGCATGGGATTGTGTCCATGACCATCTTGGCTAATAGCCACTGATAGACCTATTCTCCATGGATTTATCTAATTCTTTTTTGAACCCAGTGATGCTTTTGGCCTTCACAACATCCCTGGCAACAAGTTCTGCAGGTTGACAGTGCACTGTGTGAAGAAGTACTTCCTTATGTTTGTTTTAAACCACCTCATTTCAACAGGTGACCCCGACTCTCTTGTGTTTATTTGAAAGGATAAATAACATTTCCATATTCACTTCCTCCACATCATTCATGATTTTATAGACATCTATCATATCCCTCTTAGTTGTCTCTCTTCCAAGATGAACAGTACCAGTCTTTAATCTCTCCTCATATGGAAGCTGTTCCATACCCCTAATAATTTTTGTTGCCCTTCTTCTGTATCTTTTCCAATTCTAAGATCTTTTTGAGATGGGGTGACCAGAACTGCACACAGTATTCAAAGTATGAGAGTACCATGGATGTATATAGTAGCATTTTGATGTTTACTATCTTATTTTCTATCCTGTTCCTAACATTTTGTTAGCTTTTGTGACTCGCTGCAAAATGAGCAGATGATTTCAAGGAACTATCCACCACGACCCCAGTGGTAACAGCTAATGTAGAGCCAGTCATTTTGTATGTACAGTTGGGATTATGTTTTCCTTTATGCAAATAAAATCTTAGATTGATCTTTCAAAGGGATTACCTGATCGAGGTAAATAAAATCTGAAACACCAGTGCTGAGCTGGTGAACTGCTCAGTTCATGTCAGTTACTGTTTCCTTCCTCTCCCCACCCCACCCCCAAATTTTGGAGTGTTTGAGGGTATCACTTGCTGTACACTAGAACGGGTGAAGAACCAACAGTCCATCGGCTGGATCTGGCCTGCTGCTTTATTTCATCTGGCCCACGGCAAGTCTCCGTGTCATGGGCTGGAAGCCCCAAGCCTTGGCACTGCCCACGGGGCTGGAGCCGCAAGCACTGGCTCGCCTTGCTGAGGGGGGAAGCTGGAGTTGCCAGACCGTTAAAAGTCCATTCGTCTCTGTGCAGCTCTCAGAAGTGACCAGTATGTCCCTGCAGCCCCTAGGAGCAGGGGCAATCGGAGAAACTTGGTGCATTGCCCCAGCGCCAGCTCTGCAGTTCCCATCAGTTGGGAACTGCGGCCAGTGGGAGCTGTGGACAATACGCACAGTGCAGAGCCCCCTGGTCCTTTTCACCTAGGGACTGGACATGGGGGCCACTTGTGGGAGCAGTTCAGAGCCAGGGCACACAGGGAGTCTGCTTAGCCCCACTGCGCTGCTGACAGAGAACCCCAACCCTCTGTCCCAGCCCTGAACCCCCTCCTGCACGCTAAACCCCTCAGCCCCGGCCCCACCCCAGAGCCCACTCCCTCAGCTGGAGCCCTCACCACCCCCACATCCCAGTCCCCTGCCTGGATCCCCCTACTGCACCCATAGCCCCTCATTTCTGGAACCACAAGTGCCAGCTTGCCCTGCTACGGGGGGAAGCCCAAGCCTCCTCCCCCCGGGTTGTGTGTCACCCATGACTGATTTTTTTTCTTCTACCCCCTGTGGGTCAGTGGCCTCGATAGGAAAAAAGGTTCCCCACCTTTGCACTAGAAAATTAGATCAACCCAGCTACATCACTCAGGAGAGTGAAAAAAACCACACACACTGAGCAGCATAGGTAAGCCGATCCAAGTCCCTGGGTAGACAGCACTAGGTTTACAGAAAAATTCTTTCCTACGCATAGCTCCTGTTCCTTGAGAAGGTGGATTAACTACAGTAATAGGAGAACCTACCTCTGCCAGTGGGTGAGATTCTGTAGTTAATCCACCTTTACTGTAGTTAATCCGTCTCTTTGAGAGCTAGGCAGAGGAAATAATTCTTCTGTTGGCCTAGTGCTCTCTACTCAGGGACTCTAGGTCAGCTTAACTATGGCGCTCAGTGTGCGTGGCTTTTTCATGCTCCTGAGTACTGTAACTGCATCAGTCTAACTCTTCACTGTGGACCTCACATCTTTCTAAACTCATGCATAGGCATGTAGGACACTGGGAAAGACTGTTCCTTTGGAGGAATATTCTATGTTGTCCAGTTCATGTAGTATGGTTTGAGATGCAGGAGCAGGCCCTATGGCAGGAGATCTTGAGTGAAAGCTATGAAGACAACTGAGACTTCTGGGAGAACCCTACTATATCATTCTTGACCAATTTGCAGAGACCACTCCTCCCCACACATCCTGCTTTTCTGAATCACTCTTCTAGTATTGAAGAAAATAGAGAGGATGGCGAGGTATGCCATCCCACACAAAAAACTGGGAACAATAAACTAGTTATTAGGGCATGGTGACCCACAGCAGCACTTGGGAATGACAGTCCAATATTTATGGCATGATGACCCACAGTGGCAGCTGTTGATAACAGCCCAATATTTTTAGATAAAATAGGAAATCCTCATTCCTCTGTTACATCTTCCCTGGGAGCATGAGTAGGGCTATACAGCTATAATTCATCTAGGGCAGCTGGAGGCCAATTATTTAAAGTCAGCCTCTCTTCTGTGACTGTATACGCTGTATACTATTCAATACTCCATAAAATGACTTCGCTTCATTATGTACAATATACAATTCAGAAGTTACGTTCTTAATTCAGTTCTGTTTACATTGAGAGCTCTGATAAGGCTCAACAATTCAGAATAAATCAACATAACCACGAAAGCTCATGCTCCAAAACGTCTGTTAGTCTATAAGGTGCCACAGGACTCTTTGCTGCTTCAACATAACCTACTTCCCAACTTCAACATTTGGTACTTTGAACTGACCAAGCCTTTAACTGATCTCAGTGTGCCTATGTACTCAATGCCTGCAGTATCCAATGTGGCAAGTAAGTGAAATGCGCAAAGTTTGAAATGATTTGCTTCTGGGGATTTAATGTGATATTTACAATACTTTATCCTTGACCTATAATATCAGGTTAAGTTTCTTTTACAGTTATTCTCACCATAACATAGTTTGTACTGCCAGTAGTTCAGCAGCTAAGAAGCAGATCAATTGTCTTAATAGAATTAATTTTCTTCTTTGAGGAAATAGAGTTTTTCAGTTTATCAATTCATTTAAAGTAATTTTTTAAAAAGTAAATGTTTTAAATAATGTATTGTCTTTCACACCAACATACAACTTGAGTTAACAATGTTAGTCCTACAGTGTATGTGGCTAGCACCCAAGATTAGCAACCATGAAAATTTACATACCCTCATGAGTTGGCTCGATATCGGACACCATTAACAATTCATGTACACAGATTACTGACACTACTTTCTACAGATGTTTCAAGAATATACATTACCTTTGAAGTTGGTTGATTATATTCTTGTCCATGAGAGATTTCTGCTTTCTACATCAGCAGCTTAATTTTTTTTCTGGGAAGAAAACCAAGTGTTTGAAATGTGTTTGTACTTTTTCTCTTGAGCAAAAGAGAGTCTTCTCTGAGAAATCATCAGATACACGGAGGAAGTACTGAATGAACATAAGCCAGAATGGACCAATGAGAGTAAGGTTTATAAGAGAGAATGAGCAGGAGCATTGTGTTATCAACTGTCACAATTAAGCAGGGGCCAGCTATAAGCCTCAGAACTGAAATTGTTCTATAAAGGTAGATTTGACCTTAAAATGGCAACTCTCCAATTATAACCCTAAATTCTATTCCATTTTCATCAGCATAGTTAGCTGACAGTTTCTTAAAAGGAAAAAAATGTCCTTAGTTGTTACACCATCCAAAGTTTATTCACTGACACTTCTGCCATAAACCTGGTTTTTAATTTTTAGTATATAGTGCATAATTTCAAATAGTGCAACACATGTCATGGAGGATAATTTTCACAGACTGAGCTTAAAAAAAAAAAGCTGTTGAATTTAGATTGAGCATTTGAGGCAATTTAGATTTGTTTTCTAATCAGAGCACAAGGGAAATTAATAGATTTGCTGCCAACTTGTGGTGTAGTTTCCAGAAAATGTTAAACGTCCGTTGAAATGCTGTATGTGGTGTAGTTGTAGCTGTGTCATTCAGAGAACATTAGAGAGGCAAGGTGGGCGAGGTAATACCTTTTTATTTGACCAACTTCTGTTAGTGTGAGATACAAGCTTTCAACCCACCTTGTGTGTCTAATGCAAATATTTGAAATCTTGAATTTTGTGGTACAATAGTCACTATATTAAGGATGCCTATTTTGTATAGGGTGAAACATGTTTGGAAGTGTTATGCACAGGTGTGCCACCTAAACTAGCAAACTGACTGCTAGCAGAATGTTTATAGCAACAATATATACAGGGTGCATTGAAATATCAAGGAAAGATAAAGACTATCAGCAGGTTCAGTTATCACAATAATAGCAACTAATTAATTTACAGGGAGAGCACTATCCAGCCAAAGTGTATAACCAGTACCCAACTATAGTCTAGACAAAGGAGATTTAAGCCATATTCAAAAACCTATACCTAAAATAGAAACTTTCATATTAGACTCACTCATCACCTGGAAAGGCACCAAGTTCTGCAGCCACATCAAACCATGTGGCTTTCTGTCCAACCAGAACAAAACTAGATGACCTAATAATACTTGATGAAAGAACATCAGGCCAAATTTTATCACTTTAATCTCTTGGTAGCTGTTCACAGTCTAAGGCAGAAATAATTGCATCAATTTATAATCTCCACTTTCGGAAGATTTCTTCACAACCATAAGAACTAGAACATTTTTTCCTAATAAAATCTTAACATTTAAATTGGAGCACTATCCTGAGGATAAGTCTTCTGTCACATAACTGTGCTATAAATGGACTTTGCCTTCAGTCAACCAGCCAAGTACAGAATAATCTGGACTCATAACTCTCTCAGGTTGCTATAACTACTTAGGCAAATACTTGGGGGGGAGGCAGAAGTCGGGCAGTAGCCATATATCAACTTGGCTATTTTTCTACTAGCTGCTAATCTACTCCATGATTCAAACAGATATGAATGTTCATTTGAGGAAGTTATTTTGTGCAACAAACAAATTTTATTTTTATTCCCACTGCAAACCGATTTAAAAAAAAACACCACCACCTTGTAACTGCATGTGAATTACATCGGAATGGAATAAAAAATTTCCAGAGAGCCTGATGGCAAACCATGAATAGATTTTAAGTGTTTTATTCACCCTGCTAATAGTTAACCTTAAGACCAGATTTCTGTTTCAAGCTCAACTCCTCTGAGTGCTCTAAAACCTACACTGTTACTTGGATTGTCTTGAAATTTGGTATGCCTCATAGAGGGGTGGGGTTCTGTTAGTGAGCAAATTTTGAGGCCATTTGACCAAGAGATTTTAAAGCTATAAGTGGCTTTTCTTGAAGTTGACATTTTGGCAATCGATTTTTGCTTACAAATAGAAATCAAATGAAGACTCCTTGCACGGGTTGGGTGTGAGGGGGAGACGGGACAACAGAGTTCATGGCAACCAACTCTTGAGTGAAAATCAAATTTAAGCATTATTGAGGGGAGAAAACTGCTGCTTTAGTTTAGAGTCAGAGGGTTTTCACAGTAAGTGGTGAGCTAAAGGAATTACATTGTTCGTGGGCAATGAACGAGGATAACAATCTGGAAAAACACCTGTTTATCACAGAAGCTCTGATGAAATATTAGAGTCAGTGAACCCAAGCACCATTAGTTCAAGTCTAAACCAGGGCAGAAATTTGAAGGGGAAAAAAGTAGGTATACTGCTTCGTATCAAAGGGGATTTTTATTTGAGGCAAATGTAATCACAGGGCAGCATTATATTCAAATGGTATTGATTTTTTTTTTTAACTACACAACCCAATGCTTGCCAAGAGGGGAGGATGGTTAGAGGTGAAAGATTAAAGAATAGGGGGAAGGGTTGAGGGATCAAGTGATGGGGAGGTGAGATGGGATGGGTTGGGCACTGGGAAGGAGACATGGGGTTAAGTGACAGCAGGACTAGGGGAGAATATAGGTAGGGGCACCTGTCAGCCTTGCATTCCTCTCTCCCACATGTATCATGGTCTGGGGGCCCCAGCCCATCTACAGAGATGTGGCACCCCCTTCATGTAAGTCAGGTTCTAGAAGGAGCTTCCTTTGCAGGGGAAGGTTTTCTGAGCCCCATTCCTACCTCCCATTTGAACTGGGATCTAGGGGTCCCCCTGGTGTCTAAGCCCTGCTCTACCTCTCAACCTGTGTGTACACACCAGGATCTGGGCCAATTTTGAGCAGGGGTTTGACTGCCACCCCTCCCCCCCCCCCCCCCCCGTGAAGCAGGTTCTGGAAGGGGCTTGTCTTTCGGGGATTGTCTGAGCTCCATTCCCTCACCTCTTCATGTGATCTGGGAGTCATTGACACCCCCAGGGATATTTGAGCCCCACACCCTGCCCCCCCTCGTGTGCACACCAGGATCTTGTGGGGGGAAGCTGCCGTACTTCATGTGAACTGGGTTGGGGGGGGGGGGGGAGTTTGCCTTTCTGCGAGTATCCACATCCCACTCCCTAACTTCTTAATGTGAGCAGAGGATCATTGCCCTCCTGAAGATGTCTGATTCCTGCTCCCCATGATCTGGGGGGGTCCTTGGTGCATATTACAATCTAGGGATACCCTGTCCCTCTATGGGGGGCCTGACCCCCCTTTTATAAGGCACATTCTAGGGGGGCTTGCCCCTCTGGGTGTGGAGTTTAGAAGGTGCATGCTCCAAGCATATACCAAGAATGCATTGCTGAGACTAGGCTGAGAACAGGTATGTTTGACATCTCTGATTCTGATGTCAAATTTGGCTGCTTTATGAGAATCTGGAATTTCTTATAGGATAATCAAGACCTGAGCTAAAGGCTTGATCTGCACTCAGAAGTTGGGTTGACAAAGCTACATTGATTAGAGGTATGAAAAATTCACACCTCGAACCGGCATAGCTATGTTGACCTAACCACTACTGTTAACACAGCTATGTTGATGGAAAAATGCTTCTGTCAATGTAACTACCTTTGTTTGTGGAGGTGATGTTCCTGCACTGATAAAAAAAATCCCTTCTGCTGATGCAGACTGTCTCTATGTTATGGGGTTATGGTGATCCAAGTGATGAAGCTACACTGATACAGTTTCCATAGTGCAGAGTACCCTAAGACCATTGTATCGAATCTCAACATTAGGTCATAAATGCATTCTTTATGCAAGGCTCTGGTAGACTACTCAGTAGTATTGAGCTTCCTTAAGGAAGCAAATCTATCTAAACCAACAGTTATGCCTACTTTCCCAACCTGGGGTGTTTTCCCATTACTACAGGCTCTTGTGATCAGTTCAGACTAGTATCATCTGATAATCTGTTTCCATAAAGACATGCTGTTTGGTTTCAGTCACATTAACAATACATCGTCAGAATCCTTGCATTTAGAAGACTTGAGCCTTCGCTGTGTCTTCCACTAGGAAAAGGTGTTCTCTTCATGCCATAAAATCATTTATAACCGACTCTTTCTTCTACATCTCACGGAAAATTCTTCCTTTGTTTTGCTTAAACTTAAGCCCCCAAAACAGAGTGTGGCACCATCTAGATTTGAGAATATGGAAAGATAGATCTTAATAGAACTGATCAATTCAGAAAAAACATCATCCTTTTTCGTTTACATCCCAAATGCCTGTACCTGAAAGTATTCAGATTCTCCATAGTCTAGTGGATTGAGTGCTGTATCATTGAAACATATTCAACTGCAGATGAACTGTTTCCAAGAGCCTATTCAATGTGTTCTGCAGTAGCCGCCTGGACAGATTGTCCATCAGCTACTATAGAGAGTCTGCAAAACTATCCCCGGTCACCCATCAACATTGGGTTGAAAGTTTCTGCAAAACTTCTTGGCAGGAAAGTGCTATATGTGGTGGTCC
The DNA here is from genome assembly GCF_007399415.2 of Gopherus evgoodei. NCBI lineage: Eukaryota > Metazoa > Chordata > Testudines > Testudinidae > Gopherus > Gopherus evgoodei. The sequence continues at coordinate 50,169,744 of NC_044323.1, forward strand.
CAAAATAGTCTAATACTACTAATTTTAGCGATGGCAGAACTTATATCTTTCTGAGTTTGGCTCTTCTTACTAACTTCACCTTACTGGACTTTACATCTCATTTGTTTCAAGCTGATGAGAGGTATTCTTCATTTGAGAAGATCTTCAGGCTCAGTATGATGGTCTCTTCAGAGAGTTAATATAATTCAATAAACCATTATTAAGTTCTACGTAATCTGTGTATGAGTTTCAGGGTGGATTTGATTTAAATCAAATTGATTTAAATTACTAGTCAGGAAGACTCAATTTAATCATGGATTTCTACATAAAAGTGTATTCTTGTTGGTTGTTATAACCTTAATACATGCTCTTCACAACTCAGAGATGTAGGCTTCATTTTTAGAAGGTACACACTATACATTTTTAAACTGTGACTTATTTTGAAAACTTTTCAGATTAGTTTTACAGCTATATCAGAAAATGAATGATTGGTTATTACATTTACCAAAGGTAATTGAAGCAGATATTTATGAAGTCATTGGGAGGTGAACTATCTCTAATTCAACAGGTTAATCTTTAATACTTGAAGGATTTTCTTGCCATGTGTATTAGGAGGAGAATTTGAGAGGAGGGATAGCTCAGTGGTGTGAGCATTGGCCTGCTAAACCCAGGGTTGAGAGTTCAATCCTTGAGGGGGCTATTTAGGGATCTGGGGCAAAAATCAGTACTTGGTCCTGCTAGTGAAGGCAGGGAGCTGGACTCAATGATCTTTCAGGGTCCCTTCCAGTTCTATGAGATAGGTATATCTCCATATATATTATAACATCACAAGACAGATATTTAAATTGTTTTATTTAACTAAACAACAGCATTATATATTCTGGATTTTTTTTTCTTCAACAGCAAACAGAATATTTTAACAAAAAAAGCATGAATTTTTTTATTTTAAACATTCAAGTTTTTTTTTAAATCAGGTTTGTTTTTGTTAAAATAGTTTAAAATCAATTTAATTTTTTTTTAAATATTTCATTTTAAGTGTGTCAACCAGGTCAGCATGAGAAACTTAAAAAATATTGGCTTCTGCAACTAACTCAGTCACTTTCACCTTCATTTTTCCTGTTTGTTCATAATTTGGAACAGAAAAACAAGCTTTTCTGCTTTTTCAGGTCCCAAACGATTTCTCAATTTGGAATGAATTAATCTAAAGGAAGAAAATATTCTTTCTACACCGGCAGAACAAGCTACTGCTGTTAAAAGTTAGATTACCACTTCAACAGTCTCTGAATCCAAGTGCTTAAGTGACTTCCACCAGTTCACTGGTGTGACTTTCCTATTCGTTTTTTTTTTTTAATGCTTGTAATTTAACTATCATATTTCTCTTTTAAGATCTCACTCAGTTCCTTCCAAATTTCAACAGCGTCAGCAGTAAAACAGTTATTTCCCAGCATTTTGTTCATGGCTACAGAAATAGGCTTCCTGGTACTCGGCATGTGTTTAACATTAGCCTTTATTTCTGGAACACTGAAGTCTTTGGCTAGAAGGTGCATCAAATGAGCACTGCAACCGTATGTTGTTAGCTTGGGACTCTCGTCTAAATTTCTTCTCATGTTGGATATATTTGCAGCATTGTCTGTGACCAAGCTGCGTATTAGACATTAGAATTTTTTTTCCCACAGTCTGTTAGAGCTTGTACTGCTCCTTCTTGTAAGTGTTCTGTTGTGTGTGCATTTTCTGATGTCTTCCTTACAGAAATAATTGATACGTTCCCTTCTTCTGTTGTCACACAAGCACATAAAACAGGATCATTGTGGACACTGCTCCACTCATTAAGATTCAGGTTCACAATTTCACCTTCTAGACTTTTTGCTCACTGCTCAATTTCTCTTTCATACACTTTATCCAGCAATTTGCCTGCAACATCTGCTCTGTTGGGTGGACTGTATCCTGGTCTTAATGACTGAACCATTTTAAAGAAGTGTGGGTTCTCAATCATATGGAAAGGAGAGTTTGTTGCATAAATAAACTGGGCAATTTTTTCATCTATTACCTCTCTTTGTAATGTGCTGGTTCTTACCACAAACTTGTCAATGGTCGTTTCTGGATGACGGAGATTTTTTTTTTCCCGTTTTGCTACGGGTGATATACTGTGACTATGTGACATACACAATGTGACTGAAACACTATCATTGGCAGATAACTCTGAAACTATAGAAAATGATGGTGATCTTGAAGGTGGATAGTCCTCAGAATCTTGTGTGTTGAGGATGGATTCTCCTAAACAAAATAAGTCAACGCAATTATTTAATTATTATTGCCATACTGCTCATTTAGTATTACTCATTGCATTCAGTGACACTCACTACTACTTTAAAGGTGAAATTATAAAAGGAAGATCTATCTATTTCAACTATTTATTTTTTATCACCACTGCATCTAAAATGATAGTACCATAGAGTAACAACTATATTTTGTGCTCAAACATGAGAATTCAAGAATAGTCCAGAAGGAAGACAAGAAAGAAGTATGAAATTAAAAAGTTTACCAACCTGAAGATTCTGCATGTTCAGACATATTCCTTTCATCATCTTCAACACAGCTTCCTCCTGGGAAGGAACACTTTTGATGTTTCATTCGGGCAGCCAGTCCTTGCATTTCTTTGTTGCACTGTTTGCATTTTGCACTTATGGTTGTCTTATCCATGGTTAGAGGAACTCAAATAAAATATTCCCAAACTGGGTCTCTTATACGGCCTGCTGGGGGCAGATCTTAAATCAATGAAGGCTACACTCAGAAAGACCTCAAGACTTCTGGAATATGCTGTTCAAATAGTTTCACTTTTGTTTCTACTGCCTGTCCCTCCCTTCTCACATTTATCTCCAGACTTCTCCTTGTCCAGATCTGTTCTGCCCCCAACAATCTTCTGTGCATTGAACTTTTTGAAACTTTGCACTTTTAGAGAGAGGTAAGGGATTGACTGTACACAAATTTGCAGAAGGACAGTAGGGTTGAGGTCTGTTATTTCTCACCTCCATATATTGCTTTATTTAAAACATTTTTGCTGTTAACAAGCATGTTATCTCTGGAGACACAAATCCACAGTTTGAGAACTGCAAAACTGAGTATCTCTGATGTTATCTTCTAGACTGAGCACTGAGTCCCATTGGGTAGATAGAAAGATTAACCTAAATAATCTATATAGAAGCCTGTGGAACACCATAAGATTGAGTTCCTATCCATGAACTCCTTTACAAAACTTTTCTTAAACATTACATGAATATATTGTCTCATACTTAAAATTTATAATCCCTATTCCATGATGAGATATATTTGAGCTATAATGTATCTTAATTAAAATATCTTTTAGATAGGTTTTTTTCCTCAAAAAGCATTTTATTTAAAAAATCTAATTTAAAAAAAAATTCAAAAAATCATCATTTGATTTTTATCCACCCTGACGAGTTTACACTTTTTTTGTACAGCTTTAGAAATATTCATCTGTTGTGAGAGTAGAAGGAGTGTGACCAAGTGTGAACTGCTTCCAGTATCTACAGTGAGAGAGGCAAAGCTCAACTGTCTTGGACTGGAGTAGAAGCTTGTATCAGAAGGGGAATAACCATATAACAGATTTTTTTTCAAGTTACATAGGACGAATACATCGTTTCGAAGGAAGAATTGAAATCTTGGCTCAGTCAGACAAAGCACTATTTATTTGAGTATATTAATATGGACAGAGTGGAGAGATAACTGGGCCATAGTTCATTCAGGTCTTTGAAGATGGCTAGGACCTTGAAATTAAATGAGAATTCTGTTGGTAGCCAATGGAGTGTTTAGTGATCTGTGGTGGTACTGATAATTTTCTCTCTCGGGTCCTTGTCAGGCTGGTTCTTGCTCAGGGTCTAACTGATTGCCATATGTGGGATTGGAAAGGAGTATTCCCCTGGGCCAGATTGGCAGTGACTATTTTTTGTTTTTGTTTTTCACCTTTTGCAGTGTGGGGGTGGATCATCTGGATATTATATCTCACTTAATTCCCTGCCATTAAGGCACTGATCCATCTATCTTACTCCCTGCCTGTGGCACACAAGTTTAGCCTCCTGAGGACTGTAATACCTTAGTCTAATTCTATATGTTGGGGTTAACATGGGTGCTGTTGGTGGCCTGTGATATACAGGAGGTCAGACTAGAAGATCTGGTGATCTCTTTTGGCCTTAAATTCCAAGACTCTATGAAAATGTTTTGCCCTTTCTCCAGGATCACATCAGTCATGCCTGGAGCAAGCTATAGCTAGCGGCACCTCATCTAGACCTACAATTCCCCTAGGAATACAGTGCTTGAGGGAATTGGTATATTTTAGCTGAAAAGATACTTTTAGATCTTCTGTCCAAATATTGATTGCATCTGAGCCTGTGGCATCTTGTGCTCTCCCTACTTACTCTTCTAATTGAATTAGATGTGATATGATGGTTCCTGGTGGTGCTCTGCCTGTCAGGGTCTTGGAAGTTGAAGGTACTCATTGATAATCATTGGGATCTCTTTGAATGGAATATGTGGTGTTAACTTAAAGTAACTCCTTCCGCAAGATCCCAAAAATAGAGCGTGAGGGCTGGTCTAACACTGAAGCGGGGATCGATGCTCTGAGATTGATCCGAGAATGGTTGATTAGCAGGTCTAGTAAAGACCCGCCAAATCAACTGCAGATTGCTCTCCAGTTGACCATGGTACTGTACCTCCCGATGAGAAGAGTAAGATAAGTCGACCGGAGGCTTTCTCCCTTCAAACCCCCCCACTCCTGCGATGTAGACCCCGTGGTAACTTGACCTAAGGTATGTTGACTCCAGCTATGTTGTTTACGTAGCTGGAGTTGCATAACATAGGTCAACTTACCGCGGTAGTGTAGACATAGCCTGAGTGACACCTTGTGATCCACTGTGTGAAAGGCAGAGCTACTACAGGTCTTAGACCTCTTTCCACTGATGTGAGCTCACCTCACCTATATGTTATCTGAGTGCTGTCAGATAGGGCATGTCTGAAACCTAATTTAAAAGGATCTATAATTTTGGAGATGTCAAGGTTGTTGAAGTTGTCCTGAATTCAGAACTTTATCAGTGACCTTTTTGTTTAAAAAAAAAAAATGAAAAAAATTACTGCTCAGATTTCAGAGAGGGTTAGTCACACCTTACTTTCAGTTAGAGACCTGAAGGAGGAGCATTATTCCAAGAAAGGCTGGATGAAGCCACAGAAGAATATCAATAGTCTCAAAACACCCAAGGTAGTAGAAGGCTGGAAATAGTGAAAGTTCTGCAGTGAAATAAAAATGGGAACAAAGTGAAATTAAGAAATAAACTTGTCACCATCATTTTATGTTTATAAAGAAAAGTTTATATTTTGTATATTACTCATTTAAGGTTTCCATAAGATTCTTATGGAAATCTTGAGTACCTGTGGTGCAAGACAATATCTGAGTACTGGGTGATGGTGGAGAAAATCCTTTGATTTTTCCGAAAATTTCTTCTTAGGGTTTGAAAGGCTGCTTTATTATATATTAATCTTTTAAAAGTGGGCTACAAAAATATGAATTTGGCAATTTTAAATACGACCTTAACTTAAAGGGAGAAATGGTTTTGGTGTGAGGACAGTCTTCAATTTAAACGAAAACCATTTTGCTTAAACACCTTTTTCCCATGCTTAAAGCTAAGGGTAAACTTCTTTTTGTTTTACCTGGCTTGTTATGTTTCATATCAGATCTTGAATAACCTTTTTTTTTTTTTTTGCAGTGGACAGGCCAAAATCCCAGCAAGTTAGAACCTCTGGTACCATAAGGCGAACCTCTTCTTTGGACACAATAACAGGACCGTATCTCACAGGACAGTGGCCTCGTGATCCCCATGTACACTACCCTTCATGCATGAAAGATAAAGCTACTCAGGTAAAATCTATAAAATCACAGGACAAAAATTGCCTGATGAATTGGTCTGTCCCTGTTTGCATTTTATTATCTTGTCCAAAATGTCAACTAAACTCTCTGCAGTAGAACAGCAGCTTTTCTTTCAAAATCTCAGCACAAATACATAATTCTGAAAAAATTAAGGTATGATAATGTTTTTGTAATTTGCTGGTTTAATCTTACTAATATATTGCATAATTCAGAATGTTTCTGTGCTTGTAGAAAGTAAGTTTTCAATAATCCTTCATCATTTTAATTAATAAGCACATTTAAAAAATATAACTGAGGTGAATTTCTGTCAGTGGCAATCTAGTAAATTATGAATAGGTGCTGTATTCTTTTCTGCAACCATAATAAAGCAGTCCTCTTGCTGTTGTAATTTTTGCTACTCCTGAAAGCAGTGAATAAAAGGTGAGCTTCTAATATCTATTAATATCTATTAATTACTTACAGTATTGGTGGTTCTGCAGTTCTTCAGTTCATCTGCAAATTTGACACCATCAGCTCAGGATTAAACAAAGACTGTGAATGGCTAGCCAACTACAAAAGCAGTTTCTCCTCCCTTGGTTTTCACACCTCAACTGCTGGAAGAGGGCCTCATCTTCCCTGATTGAACTAACCTCGTTATCTCTAGCCTGCTTCTTGCTTGCATATATATACCTGCCCCTGGAAATTTCCACTGCATGCATCCGACGAAGTGGGTATTCACCCATGAAAGCTCATGCTCCAATACGTCTATTAGTCTATAAGGTGCCACAGGACTCTTTGTTGCTTTTACATTTTTAGTCAAGCAGTTTCCATTAATAGTAATGGGAATGGCATTGCTTAAGCCCAGTGTAGGAATCAGTGTTTTAGTGGTGTGTATTATGAACATTTCAAAGCAAGCCATAGTTTTTGATTTCTGGTTCAAGTTCATCAGGTATTTCGGACCAAGAGGATTAGTGAATACTATTGGTGCAAATGTTTTTCTAACATTCAGAGGTGCACTGGCATAGTAGATTATCCAGCCTATTTTTTCTGTCCTCCACCTGGAAATACCCTTGACTGTTCAGGCTAGCAAGTGGCGAATTGTGTTCAACATAACTAAATTTAGACTTGGAGGAAAGAGCCTAAAGTAAGAACATATGTTAAATATGCAGATGTTACATCGTGCTAACCAGGAATCAGAATTTACTCAGG